>NC_069505.1:414677590-414865090 GCF_027579735.1 Bombina bombina
CATCTCAAGACCATAATCTTTAAGTAACTTACCACCGCTGATGATAATAAAAATAGCCTATTGATGGCGAAGACAACACTCATGTCATCTATCCAGAAGACCACTGGTCCATTTTTCAGCCTGTCACTCCATAACTCTAAGGCAACCAGTATGGCGAAGAGCTCTAGGAGGCGAAGATTCCCAGCGAGCCCTCTCTCCTTTCATGTATTGGGTCAAGGTTCTGCATACTAAATCCAATCCGAGTACGTCCCAAACCTTAAAGAACCTGCCATCTTCCATGAATAAGTGAATAGACTGATTAGAGGTTGGTGCTTTGCCCCAAATGCAAACGCTTATCAAAATCCCTGAGAGCTGTCTCCAAACCTGGACATGTCCTCTCATCACGGTATTGACTATAATCCTGGCCTTCAGGGAGGATGCCCCTGTTAACAAACGTTCCAACCTCTTGAGGAAAAAGTTCTCCCCATTGGGATGACTTGCCCTGCAAAGTTCAGCAAACCCAGAGGGATAGCACTCCTTGAGGGTGCAGTAAAAAGAGGAAGCAATTCTTCTAACCACCACCAGCATCTTTTAAACTTTATCCACTGGGAGTCTACATTCCTCAGTCACTGAGTCAATTTCACTTCCAAGGAACATAGTAAGGAAGGTGCATAGCCCCTCGGTTTTGTCTGCGGCCAGCGGAACCCCAAGAGCCTCATGGAGTGCCACAGCAGCTCACATTCCCTGAAACCCGGTCTTCCTACTAGCAATAAATCATCAAGGTAATGGAGAATCTGATCTCCCTCGCCAATTTGGCCATGGCCCCATGTAAGAATGTGCTGAAAGTCTCAAGTAACCTTAAGAGATCGAACAACCCATCAGGAGACAACAATCTACCTAGTAGTCAGAATTGACTTCTCACTAAAAAGGGACGGCCATGAACCCCTCAAGATCTCCTTACCTAACCTTTCCTGCACGGCATCAGGGAACCAATACACAGATTTGACATTCCTGTGCATCCTGGAGCCTGTAATATTACCTGTGTCTTGAATGATAAAACCTCTATGAAGGACTTCCAGCAGCAAGGGAGCCGTCTCCCTATTAGGTTACAAGGTGAGCCATTGCTCAATTGCGGCCACTCTCAGTGGTGTTTCTGCCCTTACCTGGAGCAGTGCTTCTTGGTCCCATCCTGTCCTGTTCTTTAGTTTCTTAACGCAGTCAGGGGCTGATAGAGCCCACCACACCCCGCCATGCATGCCGAAAGGAGCAGGATGCTCACAAGGCGCCTTGTAGCACACTCTGGCCGTGCGCCTCTTAAACCTGGGTGATGGACATACCTGTGTAGGGCCACTGGGGGGGGGGGGGCGCAGGAGCTCATTCTGGACCCAATCAGGATCCAAGGCTACATTTTCCGAAGTCTAATGGCGGGTAACTTACCATCCTCCATTGAAAGGCCATGTCATATTCGCATCACTCCCTTAAGCGATAGTTCTCTTCAATGGTCTCTTATTGTTCAGATATGTATCGCTAGACCCTAATCATGTCTCTTTCGCAGCTAGCAAGACTAGAATACCTGAAAGCCTTTCCTTCACTCATGAAATGGAACAGATCTGTGCATTGGAATTTCTTGGGCCCTGTCTCAACGTCGGCCATCTCCTTTTGCTGATAAGCTTCTATGGAGAGTTTAAATGTATTTACCTATTTTCCCTTCTGAATACGACTCACGGTCATGGATTTCAAATGCTCATGCAGATCATAAGCAGACCTTGAAGGAGTATCCTCGGGCAGCCCACCCTTTCAGTTGGAAGACACACAGATGTCAGTAAGGCAGGTCTGGGTTTGAGGAACCCTCATTGACAATTCTGAGTTAACAAGCTCAGATGAACTTTGTAACCCCATACCCGATGCTCCCCTATCTTCCACTAGCCACCTAAGCATCCTGTACATTTGATTCTGCCCTTTAGCCTCTAAACCCAGTGAAGATTACGTGAAACCTCAAACCCCAGTGAAACTGAAGACTCACCGGCCTGTGACGCAGTCCTAGGCCGCAAAGAGGTGCCAGCAGATGTCAATGGATGCTCATCTGCCGACATCATCTCCTGTCAACTTCCTGACTCGCCAGCAGTCACTATATTGTCCTCCTGTATACAGAATACAAGAGGGGAGTACCACGTGGGGGAAATTCAGTTCTACCCCACCCCTGTTCGTGTGTTGCTCACCCCCCACTATTGCACTCTTGACATGCATGCGCATTTACGCTGCCCCATCATTTCATTCACACCATGTAAGAACAGCAAGCAGCCACAGCCGAGTTTCAAACTCGCAACCTTTCACTTGCTAGGTGAGCCAGATAACTACTAAGCTATAATAGCCTACTATCTCTTCATCTGAAAAAACATGTATTTAAACACTGAAGTGTTCAGACTTCAGCGCCTGGTAATTGTCATCCAACCACGAAGAAGCAGCCAGTAACATATCCATTCAATACCCTATGACCTAGTGCCTGGGCGCTAGCCTGCCCTACGCCCTTGCGCTTGACCCTCACAATTCCGCTGATGGGCCTTCCCCGGCCTCCACATCCAAACCATGCGCACTGGAACCTATAATTGCAAAATCATCCATGCTTACATTCTCCCCTGGCCTAGGAGGTGCATCTGCACCTTTATTGCGGCCTGTGACCCCCTAGTATTGGATAACGCCCCAGCACGCTCATCTTCCTAAGTGCGTAAGCTGCAAGCTTTTGGCCCGGATTTCTCCTTCCGCAACTTGTGGCCAGACGTTCTCCCCCCTGATTGTGTCCTGCCTGCTTGAAGAACCCTCTTTCATCACCACAGACCCACGCCCGCTGAGGCCTACCCCCGGAGCTGAATTCCCCCCCCCCCCGCGCCACTCCCTTCTTACCTGTGTAACTACGGGGGGAACTCGATGCACTCCTCTTCATGGCAGGAATTAGAATAGCGGTTCCGGAAGTGATGTCACCAGATGTGATGTCACCGGAAGTACCGCACTGCTGCTGGAGGACCCCAGACCGGAAGTGACACTGGAAGAGGCCACCACAACCAGAGGACCATGTGGATCGACCGGCGCGGCACCAGTGACCAGCGAGGACACCACCGGAGCCCCGGAAAGGAACGCTACCCAGGAATGAAGCAGGGACACAGCCGACGACACAAATTCACCTGTCAGGACCACCGGAGACCCAGGTAATGTACCAGAGCTCCACTATCTATACCATTGCCAACTGATGATGCCAGAACCCGGGACTTGAAAAAGGGGACATGGTGGGAGGGATCCGTGACCCCTTTCACATGGGAGGTCCTGGTGGAGAGGCAAGCACCGGCCTCGAAGGCCTAGCAATCCAGCCGCACCTTCAAATGGGCACTCTGACACTCCTACCCCCCCCCCCCCGCTACCCTTCAGATCCGAGGCCTCCAACAAGGCATTCTAACTATTTTTACAGAAAATGGGGAACCGCCACCCACACCAGATCCACTCAGGGAAGGGGCAAGGGATAAGTTAAAAGTAATAGGGTATGACCCACCGCATCAGGCGAAGGTGAATCCATTCCTCAGCTTCACTCTCATCAACAAACTCTCTTTCTGCAGACTTCTCTCGAGACCCCATGAACCATCTTGGAGCTACAGAGACTTCAAAGAATCCAGCAGAAAGAGGATTTGAACTTCCTGTACAGGTCTTAAAAAGGTAAGCCAAACCCCTCCTCTTCTAACTGCAACAATTGTTTCACACACACACACAGAAGCACACTCCCACTCCTCCGTCCTGGCCTTAACCCTTATGTGCATTCCAGGCAATTTGCCTTACATTTCCTTAAGCCTCAGACAACTTAAGGGAACCAACAGAGAGGAGAAGTTCTTAGGAATCCAATGCCTTCATCAAGATGTTTTTTTTACTTTTGCCAGTACTTTCCTCCTCCCTGCTCTGTCCAGGTTTATCTCCCCACACCCTCCTCCGCAGAGAATATCCAAAGTAATACAAATACAGAAACTATAAATAGCTATAGACATAACCATGACAAACCGACCACATTAGGGATCAGTAGAGATATAGTATGAGCTATAAACTTGCTTGGCCATAAAAAATAAGTGAAAATAACTTATTCCATAACCTTTAAAATGTTTGTGACTGAAACAAGCACAGCTCACAGTGTGGCTAAGGAGATAAAATAATGAAGTAATAGTGTGTAAAACTGTCTTGGGCTTTAGACCTGAGGTGCTAGGGAGAGAAAGGTATTTAGGCTCCCCAATCATTGCAACATAATGGTCTTAGTCATTTCATAGGTCGTCAGTAGGTTTTGGCAGATCTCTGCTCTGCTCCCATTCCTCCAGTGCAACCGGCCCTCTACTCTCTTCCATTCTACACAAATAGGATACAGTCTCTAACAACATCTGAATGGTGATCAGAATATTTCTCAACCAGTGTCTGGTTATAACCAGCTTAGTGGCAAGTAAAATGGAAATGCATAGAATTTTAGCAGGTTTTCACAGCACGTCCAACCCCAAATGGAAGAGAGCAGTGTCAACTTTAAGTTTTTTAACTAACCCCAAGTGTCCAGCTCGTGGGGCACGCAACAATTGTAGGAAGCCAGATTCGTCATCGATCTGCTAAATAAATTAGGAGATGAGGGACAGCAATATGTTTACCATCAATCAATGGTAAATATTTTTTTTAAAAAGAGTCTTCCAAAATTTTAATGAATTGAAGTGCCCCTGTTTTTAAGATTATTTTTAGATACTGGGCAGTAATTCATTAAAATTTACAATCACGTGGGGCGGAGCCAACCGCAGTCAAGTATGGCCGCAAAAGAGTAGAGCTCTGATAAAATAAATATCTTAATGGGCATTTAAGCCAGGAATACGATATCGCAGTGCTTGTCTTGCAATTTACTAGATCATGGAGGAAGTCAACAAGCTTATTTTGCAACGGCTAACTGATTTGGAGCAGAAAATAGATGAGGCGTTTGACAGCCTTTTATATCTAGTGCGTCATACACACACTGAAGAAGATGAACGGAAGCTAAAAGTGGATGCAAGCGAGGAGCTTAATACTCAGAGTTGGTCTAAGCAAATACAAAGAGACCTGTCTAAGGAGGAAGTGGATTCAGATGACACACTGTTATGTGCTAGGGGGAACTACACGTTAACTACTGTGAGTTCTGTGTGGGGAGATGCGGCCGACCCCCTACAGGAAAATGGAGAGGCGGTTGCAGGTGTGAGATCCTCCTGTTTGAGTACAGAGCGCACTGTTCAACAGGGAGAGATGTCTTTGTCAGACGTTGTAACTCAAACATGGGTAAACAAACTACAACTCCTATGGAGCACAACTACTCCCCATCCTAGTGTGGGTGTTTTGCCGTCAATTAGACTGCGCTGTGTCCTAACACTGAGACCCAGAGGTCTCGTCATGCTGCCTTACGAAAGGGAGGTTGAAGCGATGCAGCCGTTACTGAAGACAAAGGGCGCAGACGAGATGTCGCCACTGCTGGATCGTACCTGTCTCTCCCCTATTATTTCATTGAGAGTCGGTGGTGGCTATCTCCCTGTCATGATCGCCTCGGTTTTAGGGCAGGAAATCGTGAAGCTGGCCCCACTTGTTGTTGTAGATTGGGGAAGAAGCCCTTTTGACCCAGCTGGCCAGATGTACTCCTGTTCTCCGTGCTGGGTTTTACACAGCTCTGCGACAAACTCGCCATATCTTTATCAGAGACAGTCACTTGGACTTATAATGAGGGCAGCGCCTGATAATTCAGAAGATACCCCACACTATTAAAGGCCACTACACACTAAAATTGCATATATGGTCTAGTAATTATGCTCCTGTATATCTTTCTATGATAGTTGTTTTATCACGATACTCATATCTAGTATTTGTATGCTTATGCTGTTCTATATTCCCATAACTAGCAGAGATTTAGTTTTACTCGCTTGCAGACTGTATGTCCAATACTGTTTTATGAGCGCTATAATTCTTGAGTTCAGCCTTTACCCTATACTAGTTTATTTTTTATAAAATACTGTTTATATTCTTTACCTATCTAAAGAACAGGATGTGTCTTATTGTGATAATATTGTTACTGCTGTTGAATACCATACTCTGACTCACAAAATATATAGCTGCCATAATGAGTACTGACCAGAGCCATACTAATATTTTGAATTGCACCTGGTACTACCAAGTTCCATTTGTTCCCATCTAAGCACATAGATGTTTTGTCCTCACTAACTTATCCCCTTATTGGTTCTTGTGCTTCACCTGGAGATATTGTAATACTAGGGGAGATTTTGGCTCTCTTTACTGCGACATGCTCTTTTGGTGGCATATATAGCTACATGTAATAAAACAGTAGCCCTATATAATATACAGAAATGTAGGGAACTATCTCTTATTGTTGTGCTTCCTCTTATGGAGAGTCCTAATTGTGGCTACAGTCAAAGCACCGTAGTTGTACATCTTCTGCAACTGTGCATATGGTCATGTAATTTACTATATATGTAGAGACACTAGCACTAATGGTATTGTGGCATCCTTATATGTTACTATCCTTATTTTTATATTTATCACTAGGGATTGCCTCTTTATTAATATAACACAGCCCCCCTTGGGTATAGGGCCCATACCTAGAGGGTAACATCAATTTTATAAATATCCCATGTTTATGGTGTGTCTATGCTATAATATTATATGTCTATATACTGTTGGTATAACTGTTGATCCATAGCCTTTAACTTAGGTTTAGGTTGGTCACTGCTATGCAGCATACTGTGACTCTTAGGTTGTGTTTCCTGGATTAAAGGGTTCTGTTCTCATTTGCACATCCCCCCCCCTTACTTCAACGTTAAGAGGCGTCTATCCGCTGTTAAATACAGTGCTCCAAGGTTGTAAAACCTACTTAGTGATCTCATATTTATATATTCACTCTAGGGAGGGGGTGACTCTATATTGTTTCACTTTTATTCACCCAATTTGGTGAAGTTTTTCGGCGGTGCTTATCCGCTACTTTGCACCTACACACACAAGAATATTAAAATATGTCACCTCACATAAGAAAATGAGAATGTTATGGCTACCAAAGGACCATTATAAAATATCACTCTAATAGACAGCAATTTCTATTCCAGAGGTACTAGTATTAATCTATCCTATATATTAAAAAGAGGTATCAAACTATCATTTTTGCATTTTTAGATTTGCACTGTTATTAGAGACAAAGCTGTTTACTATATTTTGTAAGATGTATATCTGTTGTATCCAGCTTTGTCAAACAAGTAATTCCCTTTTTGTTTCTATTTTGTAATCGCAATGTGACTGTCTGATGCTGTTTTGAACATTTATCTTTTGCATCCTATAAGGTTGTCAACACAAAGCGTATGTTATTTTCTGAAATACCTCAATAACAATCTTTGATTAAAAAAAAAAAAAAAAATTACAATCACTTTATAGAAAGAGACAAGGACAGGCTTCAAAGAATACAAACAACACAGTCCAGCACTCAGGTCACTGCACGCCACACAGGGATAACCACCTATATCCCTAGGTACAGCTCAATGGTCTCTTATTGTTCAGATATGTATCGCTAGACCCTAATCATGTCTCTTTCGCAGCTAGCAAGACTAGAATACCTGAAAGCCTTTCCTTCACTCATGAAATGGAACATTTCTGTGCATTGGAATTTCTTGGGCCCTGTCTCAACGTCGGCCATCTCCTTTTGCTGATAAGCTTCTATGGAGAGTTTAAATGTATTTACCTATTTTCCCTTCTGAATACGACTCACGGTCATGGATTTCAAATGCTCATGCAGATCATAAGCAGACCTTGAAGGAGTATCCTCGGGCAGCCCACCCTTTCAGTTGGAAGACACACAGATGTCAGTAAGGCAGGTCTGGGTTTGAGGAACCCTCATTGACAATTCTGAGTTAACAAGCTCAGATGAACTTTGTAACCCCATACCCAATGCTCCCCTATCTTCCACTAGCCACCTAAGCATCCTGTACATTTGATTCTGCCCTTTAGCCTCTAAACCCAGAGAAGATTACGTGAAACCTCAAACCCCAGTGAAACTGAAGACTCACCGGCCTGTGACGCAGTCCTAGGCCGCAAAGAGGTGCCAGCAGATGTCAATGGATGCTCATCTGCCGACATCATCTCCTGTCAACTTCCTGACTCGCCAGCAGTCACTATATTGTCCTCCTGTATACAGAATACAAGAGGGGAGTACCACGTGGTGGAAATTCAGTTCTACCCCACCCCTGTTCGTGTGTTGCTCACCCCCCACTATTGCACTCTTGACATGCATGCGCATTTACGCTGCCCCATCATTTCATTCACACCATGTAAGAACAGCAAGCAGCCACAGCCGAGTTTCAAACTCGCAACCTTTCACTTGCTAGGTGAGCCAGATAACTACTAAGCTATAATAGCCTACTATCTCTTCATCTGAAAAAACATGTATTTAAACACTGAAGTGTTCAGACTTCAGCGCCTGGTAATTGTCATCCAACCACGAAGAAGCAGCCAGTAACATATCCATTCAATACCCTATGACCTAGTGCCTGGGCGCTAGCCTGCCCTACGCCCTTGCGCTTGACCCTCACAATTCCGCTGATGGGCCTTCCCCGGCCTCCACATCCAAACCATGCACACTGGAACCTATAATTGCAAAATCATCCATGCTTACATTCTCCCCTGGCCTAGGAGGTGCATCTGCACCTTTATTGCGGCCTGTGACCCCCTAGTATTGGATAACGCCCCAGCACGCTCATCTTCCTAAGTGCGTAAGCTGCAAGCTTTTGGCCCGGATTTCTCCTTCCGCAACTTGTGGCAAGACGTTCTCCCCCCTGATTGTGTCCTGCCTGCTTGAAGAACCCTCTTTCATCACCACAGACCCACGCCCGCTGAGGCCTACCCCCGGAGCTGATGTCCCCCCCCCCCCCCGCGCCACTCCCTTCTTACCTGTGTAACTACGGGGGGAACTCGATGCACTCCTCTTCATGGCAGGAATTAGAATAGCGGTTCCGGAAGTGATGTCACCAGATGTGATGTCACCGGAAGTACCGCACTGCTGCTGGAGGACCCCAGACCGGAAGTGACACTGGAAGAGGCCACCACAACCAGAGGACCATGTGGATCGACCGGCGCGGCACCAGTGACCAGTGAGGACACCACCGGAGCCCCGGAAAGGAACGCTACCCAGGAATGAAGCAGGGACACAGCCAACGACACAAATTCACCTGTCAGGACCACCGGAGACCCAGGTAATGTACCAGAGCTCCACTATCTATACCATTGCCAACTGACGATGCCAGAACCCGGGACTTGAAAAAGGGGACATGGTGGGAGGGATCCGTGACCCCTTTCACATGGGAGGTCCTGGTGGAGAGGCAAGCACCGGCCTCGAAGGCCTAGCAATCCAGCCGCACCTTCAAATGGGCACTCTGACACTCCTACCCCCCCCCCCCGCTACCCTTCGGATCCGAGGCCTCCAACAAGGCATTCTAACTATTTTTACAGAAAATGGGGAACCGCCACCCACACCAGATCCACTCAGGGAAGGGGCAAGGGATAAGTTAAAAGTAATAGGGTATGACCCACCGCATCAGGCGAAGGTGAATCCATTCCTCAGCTTCACTCTCATCAACAAACTCTCTTTCTGCAGACTTCTCTCGAGACCCCATGAACCATCTTGGAGCTACAGAGACTTCAAAGAATCCAGCAGAAAGAGGATTTGAACTTCCTGTACAGGTCTTAAAAAGGTAAGCCAAACCCCTCCTCTTCTAACTGCAACAATTGTTTCACACACACACACAGAAGCACACTCCCACTCCTCCGTCCTGGCCTTAACCCTTATGTGCATTCCAGGCAATTTGCCTTACATTTCCTTAAGCCTCAGACAACTTAAGGGAACCAACAGAGAGGAGAAGTTCTTAGGAATCCAATGTCTTCATCAAGATGTTTTTTTTACTTTTGCCAGTACTTTCCTCCTCCCTGCTCTGTCCGGGTTTATCTCCCCACACCCTCCTCCGCAGAGAATATCCAAAGTAATACAAATACAGAAACTATAAATAGCTATAGACATAACCATGACAAACCGACCACATTAGGGATCAGTAGAGATATAGTATGAGCTATAAACTTGCTTGGCCATAAAAAATAAGTGAAAATAACTTATTCCATAACCTTTAAAATGTTTGTGACTGAAACAAGCACAGCTCACAGTGTGGCTAAGGAGATAAAATAATGAAGTAATAGTGTGTAAAACTATCTTGGGCTTTAGACCTGAGGTGCTAGGGAGAGAAAGGTATTTAGGCTCCCCAATCATTGCAACATAATGGTCTTAGTCATTTCATAGGTCATCAGTAGGTTTTGGCAGATCTCTGCTCTGCTCCCATTCCTCCAGTGCAACCGGCCCTCTACTCTCTTCCATTCTACACAAATAGGATACAGTCTCTAACACCATCTGAATGGTGATCAGAATATTTCTCAACCAGTGTCTGGTTATAACCAGCTTAGTGGCAAGTAAAATGGAAATGCATAGAATTTTAGCAGGTTTTCACAGCACGTCCAACCCCAAATGGAAGAGAGCAGTGTCAACTTTAAGTTTTTTAACTAACCCCAAGTGTCCAGCTCGTGGGGCACGCAACAATTGTAGGAAGCCAGATTCGTCATCGATCTGCTAAATAAATTAGGAGATGAGGGACAGCAATATGTTTACCATCAATCAATGGTAAATATTTTTTTTAAAAAGAGTCTTCCAAAATTTTAATGAATTGAAGTGCCCCTGTTTTTAAGATTATTTTTAGATACTGGGCAGTAATTCATTAAAATTTACAATCACGTGGGGCGGAGCCAACCGCAGTCAAGTATTGCCGCAAAAGAGTAGAGCTCTGATAAAATAAATATCTTAATGGGCATTTAAGCCAGGAATACGATATCGCAGTGCTTGTCTTGCAATTTACTAGATCATGGAGGAAGTCAACAAGCTTATTTTGCAACGGCTAACTGATTTGGAGCAGAAAATAGACGAGGCGTTTGACAGCCTTTTATATCTAGTGCGTCATACACACACTGAAGAGGATGAACGGAAGCTAAAAGTGGATGCAAGCGAGGAGCTTAATACTCAGAGTTGGTCTAAGCAAATACAAAGAGACCTGTCTAAGGAGGAAGTGGATTCAGATGACACGCTGTTATGTGCTAGGGGGAACTACACGTTAACTACTGTGAGTTCTGTGTGGGGAGATGCGGCCGACCCCCTACAGGAAAATGGAGAGGCGGTTGCAGGTGTGAGATCCTCCTGTTTGAGTACAGAGCGCACTGTTCAACAGGGAGAGATGTCTTTGTCAGACGTTGTAACTCAAACATGGGTAAACAAACCACAACTCCTATGGAGCACAACTACTCCCCATCCTAGTGTGGGTGTTTTGCCGTCAATTAGACTGCGCTGTGTCCTAACACTGAGACCCAGAGGTCTCGTCATGCTGCCTTACGAAAGGGAGGTTGAAGCGATGCAGCCGTTACTGAAGACAAAGGGCGCAGATGAGATGTCGCCACTGCTGGATCGTACCTGTCTCTCCCCTATTATTTCATTGAGAGTCGGTGGTGGCTATCTCCCTGTCATGATCGCCTCGGTTTTAGGGCAGGAAATCGTGAAGCTGGCCCCACTTGTTGTTGTAGATTGGGGAAGAAGCCCTTTTGACCCAGCTGGCCAGATGTACTCCTGTTCTCCGTGCTGAGTTTTACACAGCTCTGCGACAAACTCGCCATATCTTTATCAGAGACAGTCACTTGGACTTATAATGAGGGCAGCGCCTGATAATTCAGAAGATACCCCACACTATTAAAGGCCACTACACACTAAAATTGCATATATGGTCTAGTAATTATGCTCCTGTATATCTGTCTATGATAGTTGTTTTATCACGATACTCATATCTAGTATTTGTATGCTTATGCTGTTCTATATTCCCATTACTAGCAGAGATTTAGTTTTACTCGCTTGCAGACTGTATGTCCAATACTGTTTTATGAGAGCTATAATCCTTTACCCTATACTAGTTTATTTGTTATATAATACTGTTTATATTCTTTAACTATCTAAAGAACAGGATGTGTCTTATTGTGATCATATTTTTACTGCTGTTGAATACCATACTCTGACTCACAAAATATATAGCTGCCATAATGAGTACTGACCAGAGCCATACTAATATTTTGAATTGCACCTGGTACTACCAAGTTCCATTTGTTCCCATCTAAGCACATAGATGTTTTGTCCGCACTAACTTATCCCCCTATTGGTGCATGTGCTTCACTTGGAGATATTGTAATACTAGGGGAGATTTTGGCTCTCTGTACTGAGACATGCTCTTTTGGTGGCATATATAGCTACATGTAATAAAACAGTAGCCCTATATAATATACAGAAATTTAGGGAACTATCTCTTATTGTTGTGCTTCCTTTTATGGAGAGTCCTAATTGTGGCTACAGTCAAAGCACCGTAGTTGTACATCTTCTTCAACTGTGCATATGGTCATGTAATTTACTATATATGTAGAGACACTAGCACTAATGGTATTGTGGCATCCTTGTATGTCACTAGCCTTATTTTTATATTTATCACTAGGGATTGCCTCTTTATTAATATAACACAGCCCCCCTTGGGTATAGGGCCCATACCTAGAGTGTAACATCAATTTTATAAATATCCCATGTTTATGGTGTGTCTATGCTATAATATTATATGTCTATATACTGTTGGTATGACTGTTGATCCATAGCCTTTAACTTAGGTTTAGGTTGGTCACTGCTATGCAGCATACTGTGACTCTTAGGTTGTGTTTCCTGGATTAAAGGGTTCTGTTCTCATTTGCACATCCCCCCCCCTTACTTCAACGTTAAGAGGCGTCTATCCGCTGTTAAATACAGTGCTCCAAGGTTGTAAAACCTACTTAGCGATCTCATATTTATATATTCACTCTAGGGAGGGGGTGACTCTATATTGTTTCACTTTTATTCACCCAATTTGGTGAAGTTTTTCGGCGGTGCTTATCCGCTACTTTGCACCTACACACACAAGAATATTAAAATATGTCACCTCACATAAGAAAATGAGAATGTTATGGCTACCAAAGGACCATTATAAAATATCACTCTAATAGACAGCAATTTCTATTCCAGAGGTACTAGTATTAATCTATCCTATATATTAAAAAGAGGTATCAAACTATCATTTTTGCATTTTTAGATTTGCACTGTTATTAGAGACAAAGCTGTTTACTATATTTTGTAAGATGTATATCTGTTGTATCCAGCTTTGTCAAACAAGTAATTCCCTTTTTGTTTCTATTTTGTAATCGCAATGTGACTGTCTGATGCTGTTTTGAACATTTATCTTTTGCATCCTATATGGTTGTCAACACAAAGCGTATGTTATTTTCTGAAATACCTCAATAACAATCTTTGATTAAAAAAAAAAAAAATTACAATCACTTTATAGAAAGTGACAAGGACAGGCTTCAAAGAATACAAACAACACAGTCCAGCACTCAGGTCACTGCACGCCACACAGGGATAACCACCTATATCCCTAGGTACAGCTCAACGAATCCAAACAGGTGGCAACAAAATGTAGAAAAAGGAGTTTTATTTAGCACATGAGACAAGTGACGTTTCGAGAACACCTTCCCTTAGTCATGCAAGGCTTCCCCAGTCTCTCTCAACTGCACATGTGCAAACAGAGTTTGTGCTATATCTAAATATAATGCAAGACATATTTAACCCCTTAACTGCTGAACCATTTCCATTCCCGTGCTGAGCTGTTTAGGAATTTTTATATTTTGGTTACATCTAATGCCCACTGTAGGCCATTTTTAAGTGAAACCCCACACATAGAAATTGAGCCTATCTAGGTTTAGCTTTTGAAAAAGAATACCAAGGTGCCGATTTATCATGGCCGAATGGGGCCAAATACCCCCTTTAGGATCCCCGGAAACCGGGAGTTAAGACCGCTGCTCTTTAACTCGTCTGCCTCTGAGGCTGCGAACAGCATACGCATACGATCGGGTTAATAGGCATCCCCTGCTAGCAGCCGCGAATCTGCAGGGTGCGGCATTGCACAAGCAGTTCACCAGAACTGCTTGTACAATGTTAAATTCAGCTACAGTGTATCATGTCCGCTAGACATTGATAAATCGGCCCCCAAGAGAACAAAGCAAATTTGATGATGAAAGTAAATTGGAAAGTTGTTAAAATTGCATGCCCTATCTGACTCATGAAAGTTTAATTTTGACGTGACTGTCCCTTTTAAAGGACAACTAAACACAAATTGTAAATTATCGGTACATGATTTTGAACCTTCATATCTGAAATGAATAATGCAGCTTTATTTTGTCAAATGAGCATATTGTTTTATGGGTTTTTTTTTCTTTTCACTGATTTCCCTGTCCCCAGAACAAAAGAACCCTTGCTAACCAATCACAAACTAATATGCAGATATGGCAAGAATTCTATGTGCACGTGTGCAGTTAAGGGAAGATAATGGGGTAACCTATTATCTTTTCCCTCTCCAGAAAAACCTAATTTTTAACATTTGGACAACAAAGTTGTTTTTCATAATTTTGCTGCAAAAAAGTAGGTGCTTTAGTACGGATTCAGCTTAATCTTTTTAAAAGGTATTTAAATACCTTCCGAGGGGAAGACGCTTCTCCTGATACATAAAGTAAGGTCGAAAATTTTTTTCTTTTCTCTCTCCTTTTGCATTTGTGCATAAAAGACTGTTTAACCACTTATATATACAAACTTGTACTGGGAAACATTTTTACATTTGTGTGCTCTACGGGATATGACTTCACAATAGTGTTAAAATTCTTCATTCTATTTCTGATAAAGAAGTGAGTGTTATACAAAAGTTGGGAACTTTTCTCTACTATACAAGAGTACTTTATTGGGACTTGATATTACAACAATGTAGAGACTCAAATTGAACTTTTCACTTTATGTCAATGGGAAAGTGATTATTATTATAAGCTCTTTTCACTTTCAATAGAAAATAATATCAATTGTCTACACTTTTTGTTTCTTTAAACAAACCTCCTGCTCTTTGATATCTTAAACATGGATGAAATATATGTTTTAAAAGACATTACACTAGATCAAGATTCCTCTGATATGAAGGACATCCTGGAGGACATAGAAACTATATTGGATGATTTATTTCAACAGATGGATAATCTCAGAAAAAGAGATATAAGATTAGAGTTGGACATTAAAACCTTCCAAATATATCAAACAAACTCCAGAATTCCAAGGGGTTTAAGAATATCAAAATTTCCATCTTTTCAAGTTACTTGTCAAGATTTCATAAACAAGTGGAATGAGGTTTTAACTACTTGTTCTAGATTTCTCATAAATCTGTTAATAGAATATAAAAAGAAACAGAGGTTACAATTAATTCAACATATGCAAGAACTGCAAGTGGAACTCAAAAAACATCAATGTCACCAGGAGTTCAAAGACTATGATAGACAATTCCAAGAAAACATGAGGTCTTTCAAAAAAGAACTATGGCTTTTCAAACAACAAAAAATGCATAGAGATAAATTGGACTATGAATTGAACAAGGTTTATAGATGGAGTCACAATAGTGACTATAAAACATTTTTCAAAAATAAAACACAACACACTAACACACACAAGAGATCAGGTCCAAAACAGGACAAAAAAGTCACATTTAGTGAGACAGAATACGAATATGACACTTCAGATCAGGAAACATCTTCACATCAAGTTAGTAATTCTTTACCAGTTAAAGAATCTATTTCTGTGTTAGATATTCCTTCCACCTCTAACATCACACGGTCAAAAAACGGGGTGGGCCTTTCCAAACCCAATACAAAACTAAAAACAAAAAGAAAGTACGTAGAGGGCACAGGGGTAGAGGCAGAAGGAGTGGGAAGCAGTCGCTATCCCCAAAGAAAGAAGGTGTCTTACAGGACAAATTATCATTAAACAATGTAGTCAATTTATCCTCTAGATGCCTCACTGAACAAGAAATTTCCCTATTGCAAAGAGGTCTCAACTTTGCACCTAGTTGTAATTTTAACCTTTTCTCCACAGTGTTAGATGTAAATCAATTTGTCAGAAGCCTAACCTTGAAAAAACATTTTGCAAATGATGATGAAATTGTAAATGAAGAAGTAAATGATCAGGCTGTTTGCGTTCAACAAACTCCTAATTTTAATTTCAATGACTATACCGCAATGGTAGATATGCAAGAACTCATTGAGGAGAATGACTCTACGCAAACAGCCAGATTTGGTCCTTCAGAGGAAGATATTAATCTGAAAAGATTTAAAGAAAAAAGTGTTTTTTACCCCATTCACAGTCGGGGTCAACATTTACAAGTATTTCAGCAAACTCTTGAAACACAATTAATTGCATTAAACAACAAGAACAAAAAAAGAAATACATACAAAGACAGCAATTTGACACCTCAAGAGAGAAAAGCTATCCAGACACTCAAAGATGATCAAAGTATAGTTATCAGGGAATCTGATAAAGGTGGTAATACAGTAATCTTAAATAGGAAAGACTACTTAATTGAAGCTAATAGACAACTTACAAACAAAGATGTATACCAACTACTTCCATCTGACCCTACTAAGCCATACAGTAAGATTCTGTCAGAAATAATACACAAAGCTAGACTAGATGGAGTATTTTCTGAAAAGGTCATGGAGTATTTACTGCCCAAAAATCCTTGTGTTCCTATATTTCATCAGCTTCCAAAGCTACACAAAGATCCTATACACCCCACAGGCCGCCCAATAGTGGCAGGCATAGGCTCTTTAAATGAAAGGCTATCTGATTTGGTTGATACTTACTTACAACCTATAGTCGTTGACTTATATGGTTACTTAAAAGACACAACATCATTCATTGAAAAAATCAAACATGTTACATGGTGTGACTCTTACAGATTTGTCACTTTAGACGTTACTTCACTGTATACCACTATTCCTCATACCTTAGGTTTGGAAGCACTTCATTTTTTTCTTACTCACCACACTACGTATGATTTTTTCACTAATCAATTCATTTACACAGCTGTTGAATATCTTCTCACACATAATTTTTTTATGTTTGAGGATCATTACTATCTCCAGAGACGTGGCACCGCTATGGGGGCAAAATTTGCCCCTTCCTATGCTAACCTCTATATGGGGTTCTGGGAGCGGTGCCACGTCTTTGGAGATACTAATCCCTTTCGAGATCACATTGTTTATTTTGGCAGGTACATTGACGATTTGGTGTTGGTGTGGGATGGAGACCAGCAATCAGTTGCCAGGTTTCTTGACTATGTCAACAGCAACAAACTCAACTTATCTTTCACTATGACTGAAAATGCTAACACTATTAACTTTTTGGATGTCACTTTAACATCCAACAATGATACACATTCTATTGATATAGAACTTTTTAGAAAAAGCACAGCAGGCAACACCATTCTGCACTCCTCTTCATGTCACCCTAAACACACAATTGAATCCATTCCATATGGACAACTAATTAGAACTAAACGTAATTGTACAACAGAAACAAAATTTCAAATGCATGCCGAACAGACCAATCAACGACTGGAGGCCAGGGGTTATAAAACAGACCTTTTAACCAAAACAAAGACAAAAGTAGATCTTATTAACAGAGATGATTTGATATATAAAGACACAAGAAAAAAACAAAGACAACATAATAAGCCCACTTTTATTACAAATTACAGCAGAGATTTTAACAAAATTTGTGATATTGTACGTGGCTGCTTACCCATTTTAGAAAGTGACACTAAATTAAAGAAAATTGTTACTGAAGGTTGCTTCTTTTCAGCTCGTAGAGCAAAAACTTTAGGAAGCATTCTTGCTCCGTCAATGTTGCCTAGCAACAATAAACAGACATGGCTTACTCAAAGATTAGGATGTAACAAATGCAATGGTAAAATTTGCAAAACTTGCCTACACATAGAACAAGGAACAAAATTTAAATCAAGTACAACAAACAAAGAATTTGACATACGTTACAGAATTACATGCAACACCACACATGTCATTTATCTCCTGACATGTCAGGGATGCAAAAAGCAGTACGTAGGGCGCACGAAACGTGCCCTACGTGATAGAGTTTTACAACATTTGAGGGACATAGGAAATTCAGACAGTACAACTCCCATAGCAAAGCACTTCAGACAGGAACACAATTCCAATGAATCCCTATTAACTGTACAAGGTATAGATCACATACCAAGACATAGGAGAGGGGGAGATAGGGAAAGGCGTTTGGACCAGAGAGAAGTGTTTTGGATTTTCAATTTACAGACAAAACACCCCTCTGGTCTAAATTCAATCATGGATGTAGACTTATTTTACTGAATTTACAAAATTTGTTAGAAAGTATATTTTATACAACAAATATAATATTCTAAATTTAATTTAAATATTGTTTCAAAACATCCTTGGAAATTAGTAAAGTTATAGGTATTAGGCAAAATGTATCAGTACTTCTCATCGCTATATGTTTAACATTTCATAAAGAGTTAATATTGTACAGGTGCCTGCAATCACTTTAAACACCTTAACTTTAAATAGCACTAGCAGGTGTGAACCCAAACTATGCCAGTGAACAAGGGCTGAAGCTTGGCCCGAAACATGTTTGGCATTGGGTTCTGAACACCTTGTTGCAGGCCTGCGACTAGCTTACATGGCTTACATGTTTTTACATGTTTTTTTAAAATATTTCTGAAAATAAAATTTACTCTTGTTTTTAAGAAAAAAAGATTCTTCACACCATTTCTCTTTTCTTCTGGAGCTGATGACAAAATGTTTTTCTATTTAAATAAATAGACATATATTCCGTTTTAATCTTTATCTAATACATACATATATATTTATTTATATATACACAATAACCTTATCACCTAAACTACTGTGTATGCTTAGCTTACTGCTATTGCAAAGAATATTTTTCCTATCATGATTGTTGGTGCACCTTAAAAAAGCACATAAGTACAGAGAATTTGAGGTGGGGGTGGGGTAAACAAATCCATACAGATAAATTAGCTAATAGTAGTAACCCAAACCTCCCTGGGAGAAAGTGGAACAAGTACTATTTTTAGCTGTATTTTACAGCGAAAGGAAGCAAAATAAATAATGAATGTATATTTATTTTATACATTGTAGAAATGTCGAGTTTAATAATCTTTTCAGTTTCAGTTGAAAGGGATCTCCAGCCACAGATCCACAGCATAAATAAAAAACAAGCCTAGAGTACTTCTTCAGACAAAGCACTGTTTGAGCTAAGCATCTCCCTTGTGTACAGAACCCTGCAGAGAGCTATTGCAAGCGCAAGAGTAAATTATTCTGTACAAAGAGCAACCTCCAGTCCCAACCTTTGAAGAGGGATTTCCGGGATGTGTGAAAATGGGTAAAAGCTTGTGGGCAGTGGCTCACCAGCAATTTGTGGGCATGACCATGCATGGGATAGATCTATAGGTGTGTCAGTGAGGTCTCCAGGAGTATCTGGGCATTTTGTGGGTGTGTCTGGGTGGGCTTGGGTAGGACACAATCTGTCCCTTAAAACCTGGGACATCGAGGGCCTGGAAGCTGGTTTACTTTTCAACCCCATGACAATCCTACAAGACAGTTGGGAGGTATATGTGCAATGTGCATGGCATCTGATAAAACTCCCATAACACATGTGCAGCAGTCAATGAATCTTCTATGTGCATGAAATGTCTAACTTTGAATTAGAAAAAAAAAAAGAAATGTAATCTGAGGCCTGGGGGCCTTCATTATCTTCTGGGGGTCCATTCACAGCCTGCAGGAAGCCTTGTGTGCAACTCTGTCCTAGATATGTCAGTGGCCCTCAACGGACCATATTTATAAAGAGTAGTCCTGACAAGGCACGTGAGTTTGTGACCCGATGATCACTGTATTTACTTGGCCACTCCCCAAAGGGATTTGGTCATCAGCATCAGGTCCATTCTATCCTGAGAATCCATTTAGATACCTGTGTCAGATTCCTATGGGGACAAATTGTGCATCAGATCATTCTAATCATTACATCTCCCTCTCTGCTTCTTCTGTCTATTGTGTTATATCTTTTAGTTTCTTTTGTTACAGAGCTTTAGCCACCATTGTTTGTTGATGCCCCCTTAAAGGGACATTATAGTGATTATTAAAGTGACAGTAATGTCAAAATGAAACTTTTGTTATTTACGTAAATAACCCTTTTGATGCTAAGCTTTTTTTTCACCACAGTCCTGAGACAATTTTGAACTTTTTTTGCTACTTACATTTAAACCCATATTGTAGTGAAATTTCAATAAGGGACCCACGTAAATTATATATTGTTTTTCTCAGCAGGCCCAGTATATTCACAATATACGATTGTTAGCTTTAAAATTCATGGCAGGTGAGCTGTGGCACATCAAGGGTAGCCACATATGAAATAGGGGCCTATACAGCTTTTGGGGGTTATAATATAGATTAGAGAGGCCCCATTGTGCAGTACAGAAATAAAAGCCATTTTTTTCTTGCAAGTGATCACCTGACTATATTGTTACCCCAGTGATCACCTGACTATACTGTTACCCCAGTGATCACCTGACTATACTGTTACCCCAGTGATCACCTCACTATACGGTTACCACAGTGATCACCTGACTATACTGTTACCACAGTGAGCACCTGACTATACTGTTACCACATTGATCACCTGACTAAACTGTTACCCCAGTGATCATCTGACGATACTGTTACCACTGTGATCAACTGACTATACGGTTACCACAGTGATTCCCTGACTATACTGTAACCACAGTGATCACCTGACTATACTGTTACCACAATGATCACATGACTATACTGTAACCACAGTGATTACCTGACTATACTGTTACCACAGTAGTCACCTGACTATACTGTTACCACAGTGATCACCTGACTATACCGTTACCACAGTGATCACCTGACTATACTGTTACCACAGTGATCACCTGACTATACTGTTACCAGTGATCACCTGACTATACTGTTACCACAGTGATCACCTGACTATACTGTTACCACAGTGATCACCTGGCTATACGGTTACCACAGTGATCACCTGACTATACTGTTACCACAGTGATCACCTGACTATACTGTTACCACAGTGATCAACTGACTATACGGTTACCACAGTGATCACATGACTATACTGTTACCACAGGGATCACCTGACTATACTGTAACCACAGTGATCACCTGACTATACAGACAAAATTCATAAATTTTTTTTAAGAGAGGGGACTTGTCTAATAGAAAATAAATTTGATTAGGGGTCTGTAGACATAAACATTTTTTTTTCACTCTGCATATAGCAGGGGTGTCCAAACTTTGCTCTCCAGAGGTTTTGGAACTACATTTCCGATGATGCTCAGCCAGCATTTTATCTAGCTGAGCATCATGGGAAATGTAGTTCCAAAACCTCTGGAGAGCAAAGTTTGGACACCCCTGGCATATAGAGTAGTATTGCAAACCAGATCACTGTGTATTGTGTTTACTTTATTTATAAATGATTTGGTTTGCTCCAAGACCACCACCATTTGAAAGATCAGGCTTCCGTCTTTCAAATGAGGAGTCTTGGAGCTTTGTAGCTGCTATGCGAGCTGAGATTGAGGGGTTAGAAAACCTCTCTTATTCAGCTCCCTAGCAGCTACCGATGAATCGTGCCTTAGGCCCTTTGTGACGTCACCACTAGGGTTGCCACCTCAGCCATGTTTTCCTGGACACTTATGAGTTACACATGCTACAGGGCGTGCAGGGAGGAACATGTATTGTGTTTCTGGACATCACTATTCATATTCCTCCCTGCACACCCAGAAGCATGTGTAACTTATGTGTTCTGTATTTTAAGGGATGGGTGGCAACCCTAGTCACCACGTGCATACATAGTGACATCGGCCGGCACTCACATGAAGCCTGGGAGTGCCGCCTACTAGGCAACCAATGGTCCCTAGCCTGTAGTGAGAGGGGATCACCGAAAACAGAGTTTGATTGGCGATCCCCCCTGCATGATGAGAAGGGCTCATCATGCGCCTACAGGTTTTATCCAAATTGCTTTGTTCTTTGGCTATGCTTAGTTGAGAAGTAAATCTAGGGAAGGCTCTTAAGAGTTCAGGACTGTGCATGTGTCTCTAGTTCTCTATCGCCTAGATTACAAGTGGTGCGCTAACTGTAGCGCATGTGCAATATTGTTTTCTTTAGGCTCTCTAGAGCATATTCAGCCTCTCTAGCCTCCCCAGTCCTTATGTTATTAAATAGTATTTAGTAATATAAGGACTGGTGAGTCAAGGAGGCTGAAGACGCTCTAGAGAGCCTAAAAAAAAATCATATCACACTTGCGCTACAGTTAACTATGTATATCACTGCTACAAAAATGTTCTAAAACACTGCTGCCATCAAGTGCACGCTCCTGAGCTCATAAAAGTCTACCTAGATTTACTCTTCAACTTAGTATACCAAGAGAACAAAGCAATTTTGATAATCGAAGCCAACTGGAAAATTGAACATTGCATATGTTCCATTTAAATCATGAAAGTTTAATTTTACTCTACTGTCGCTCTAAGTGTAATGCATCACTTCAATGTTTCAAGGAGAAATGTACTGGAAGCATTTTAAATATGTATATTTCTTTCAGGTATATTTTAAAGGAAACTTGCAGTGTATTTGCAACCTCCAGCCTGGCCCAAGCTGTGACACTTTTTTACCCAAAACTAGGATCCAGCCCAACAGGTGACAATCTCTCAGTAATAACGGATGACCAATAAACGGTGTAATTACAAGATAATTCTTATGTCTAAAATAACATATCCGCCAAGTCTTTACATTTTAAAAATTGTTTTTTAATAACAAAACTCCACCTACCAATTGCATTATTTGGAGGAGCCAATCAGAGATTGCTTCTGTGGAAGAGAGAGATAGCCACATTCATTATGTTAGTAGAAAGTGCATTGTTTTTTAGTTATTATCTGCAGAAGACTATAAGGGAAAGATAAAGAGCAAGATCAGCCTTGAGAAGTCTGGGTGGGCATTTTCAGTTTTGAGAAAATCCACAAGGGAGCCAAATAAATAATGAAAGTATATTGCAGAAGTTGTTTTACTACATATAACTAAACCTTTTATATTAAAACTAGTCCTAAAGCCCGTTCACACGGGCAATTTTTTGCAGTACAGCGGTCCCACCCCTTGCTCTCTCTCTCTCCCCCTCTCTCTCGCTCCACCTCTCTTTTGCTCTCTCTCTCCATCCCTCTCTTTTGCTCTCTCTCCCCCACTCTTTTGCTCTCTCTCTCCCCCCTCTCTTTTGCTCTCTCTCTCCCCCCTCTCTTTTGCTCTCTCTCCCCCTCTATTTTGTGCTCTCTCCCCCCCTCTTTTGCGCTCTCTCCCCCTCTCTTTTGCGCTCTCTCCCCCTCTCTTTTGCGCTCTCTCTCGCTCCACCTCTCTTTTGCTCCCTCTCTCCCCCTCTCTTTTGCTCCCTCTCTCCCCCCTCTCTTTTGCTCCCTCTCTCCCCCTCTCTTTTGATTTCTCTCCCCTCTCTCTTTTGCTCTCTCTCCCCTCTCTTTTGCGCTCTCTCTCCCCCTCTCTTTTATGCTCTTTTGCGTTCTCTCTCTCTTTTGCGCTCTCTCTCCCCCCTTCTTTTGCGCGTTCTCTTTCCCCCTCTCTTTTGCGCTCTCTCTCCCCCCCTCTCTTTTGCGCTCTCCCCCCCCTCTCTTTTGCGCTCTCTCTCCCCCTCTCTTTTGCTCTCTCTCCCCCTCTCTTTTGCTCTGTCTCTCTCTCCTTTTTTTGCTCTCTCTCTCCATCCCTCTCTTTTGCTTTCTCTCCATCCCTCTCTTTCGCTCTCTCTCTCCCACCTCTCTTTTGCTCTCTCTCTCCCCCCTCTCTTTTGCTCTGTCTCTCTCCCCTCTCTTTTGCTCTCTCTCCCCCTCTCTTTTGCTCTCTCTACCCCCTCTCTTTTTCTCTCTCCCCCATTCTTTTGCTCTCTCTCCCCCTCTCTTTTGCTCGCTCTTCCCTCTATTCTGCTCTTTCCCCTCTATTTTGCTCTCTCTCCCCCTCTCTTCTGCACTACCCCCTCTTTAGCTCTTTCCTATCTCTTTTTGTATCTCCCCCTCTATTTCTATTTCTCTCCCCTCTCTGTTGCGCTGACCGTGCCTGGCCACGCCCCAGACATGCCCGACCACGCCCACTCTCCTGTCCGGCCACGCCCAATTTCGCCGCAAACACCAGCATGGATTGTCAGGTAAGGCCAGGTGTGTTTGTCCTCGTGCTGTCTCTACTGCGCATGACAGCTTTGGACAAACACACTTGGCCTTTTATATAATAGGATATCTAGTTGTTTACTGTCCCTTTAAAGCAGGGGCGTATTTTGGCCTAGACTAACAAGGCACTTGCCTAAGGCGAAATATTTGGGGGGCAGCACTTTTTAAATCTCACTGCATACACACTCCCTACACATACAGGCACACTGCATTACACACACTCACCAAACACACTCACCATATACATACACACTCCCTACACATACACGCACACTGCATTACACACACTCATTACACACACTCACCATATACATACACACTCCCTACACATACACGCACACTGCATTACACACACTCATTACACACACTCACCATATGCATACACACTCCCTACACATAGACGCACACTGCATTACACACACTCACCATATACGTACACACTCCCTACACATACACGCATAATGCATTACACACACTTTTTACACCCACTCACCATATGCATACACACTCCCTACACATAGACACACACTGCATTACACACACTCACTACACACACTCACCATATGCATTCGCACTCGCTACATATACACGCACACTGCATTACACACACTCACTTCACACACTCACCATATGCATACACACTCCCTACACATAGACGCACACTGCATTACACACACTCACCATATGCATACACACTCCCTACACATAGACGCACACTGCATTACACACACTCACCATATGCATACACACTCCCTACACATAGACGCACACTGCATTACACACATTCACTACACACACTCACCATATACATGCACACTGCATTACACACACTCACTACACACACTCACCATATACATGCACACTGCATTACACACACTCACTACACACACTCACCATATACATACACACTCCCTACACATACACGCACACTGCATTACACACACTCATTACACACTGTTACGGTATCGCCCTAAATACGAGATAAGCAACACACGAACCCATTTAATTCCCCCCAAACACGAGACCAAGCTCCATCTTGAGGGTAAAACAGAATGTACTTTATTGAAGGCTATATGCCCAGTATACAATGTGAACGCTTATCACTTAAACTTAATTACAGTAAACAATAGCTGATGCAAGGAAACCTGTCTTTCATAAAATAGTTTCTCAAAACTGAACAAAGTTAACCCTTCCAGTACTGACAGAGGGCTCTGTCACACGGCTCCCTCCTGGTGGGACACTCCGGCAGACCCGGCTTGACCCTTTGGCGGGTCAACTTGGGGATGACCGAACTAGGAGGTGGTAGGAATGTCAGTGTGCCGGGACAATCCATCTGCATTCCCGTTATGAGGGAGAATTCCTGTCCTTATAAATAAGGGTTCAACTTCTTCAGTGCCAAGACCAGGGCTAAACAATCCTTCTAGTTTTTGTTTTCAGAGACGCTTCTTTCCAGTTGGAGACAAATCTCATTGGCTTCTTTACAAGTTTTTTGTACCTGCTCTTTATAGGTATCCACAATCCCTTCATACTGACATAGGGTGCCCTTGAGTTGCTGCACCTCACTATGAGCCAGCGTCAGCTTTTCCTCCAGTGTCGCTAAGTTTGTCTTTAATGTTTCATGTTCCACTCTCAAGCTGGTGTTTTCTGCGGTCTGTCGGTGCAGCTTGTCTAGCAGAGATTCCCGTTCTAAACGCACTTTTTCCTCTGCGCTCCTCTTCTCTCCCGCTAGCACTGTTACGTGATTGTTTAACATGACCATTTCATCCTCTACTTGACCCTTCTCCTTCATCAGCTCATTGTAACGGGACTTCCACGTATCAATAGCGGATAGAGATTTACTGAGCTCAGCATCTCGGCGGCACGGACCTGGGCACGGGTAGTCACAGGGTTAACATCGGCTGGACCCATTGGAGCGTAGGCAGAAACAAGGGGAGCCAAGTTATTTCCAAGGAGAACATCAGCTGGTAAGTCCTTCATGACCCCCACATTCACATATCTAGTGCCCACTCCCCAATCCAAATCTACCCTCACAGCCACAGTGTCTCCGGTGTGCTGGTTCTCAGACACCAAGTTCCTTTGGAGCAAGGTTAGGGTAGCACCAGTATCCCGTAGACCACTGACCTCCTTCCCATTCACTTTAACCAGTTGCCGGTGCTGTTGCCGGTTATCCCGGTGGGCAGCTTGCACGGGGTCTGCTTCATGTAGGATGCCCCAGCATTCTTCCCCCTCTATGCAGTGGGCAGCAGGCTGAGGGTTACGTGGGTTTCCGCCGGCGGGTCTCCTCCAGGACTGTGCTTGGTTCGCTGTCTTTAGGGGACACGCTGGTCTTTTGTGCCCTAGCCGCTTACATCCAAAGCACCGAATAGGCTGTGAGTAGTCCCATGAGTTGAACCGGGCTGTCTGAGGATAGTTCATGGCTGAAGGCCGTGTGGTAGAGCGGTGCGTCTGGGGTTGGTAACTGGTAGCTGCTGGGGTGACTGTGGGTCTGTACTCCACTCTGGTAGGGATCTTAGTGGTAGCAGTGTCCAGTTTGCGGGCATCCATATACTCATCTGCCAGGCGAGCAGCTTCATGCAGGGTGGGGGGTTTACGGTCCCGAACCCTCTCTCTAACTCCTGCTGATAACTTATCAAAGCAATGTTCCAACAGGAATAGCTGCAGCACCTCTTCCCCGGATACGGCTTGGCACCCCGCCATCCAGTGAGCTGCTGTGCGGTGCACCTTACATGCCCACACGGCATATGAATCTCCAGCTAGTTTAACAGTGTCTCTGAACCGTCTCCTGTATGCCTCCGGTGTAATCGCATACCTGGAGAGCAGCGCCTCTTTTACAGCATTATAATCCCCGACTTCCTCATCCGGAATGGCCCGAAAAGCCTTGCTGGCCCAGCCGGATAATTTTCTGGATAATATCGTGACCCAGTCCTCTGCGGGTACCTTGTGTAGGGCACATTGCCTTTCAAAATCCGCAAGGTACCCATCAATCTCTCCTTCTGTTTCCAGGAAGTTTTTAAAAGCTGCAAAATGTTCTTTTCTCTTTTCCACTGGGGTTGCTGTGACTTGGGCTGCTGCAGCGCCGCTTTGGCGAAGTAGGTTGGCCTCCACAGCTGCTATGACCCGGTCAATAATTTCGGCAGTCGGGTTGGGGCCATAATGTGCCAGTCTTATTTTAACTGCCCAGTCAAAGCTTGCTTCTTCGGGAGTTCTGTCTGATATGCTGGGCTCATTGGTTCCTTAGGTCCCTGGTACTCCGTCCATCTCGGTCAGTATTGTAATAATCTCCCTCTTCCTGAGGTTACTGGCTTGTCGGCCCCGTTGTTCTAGCAGGTCTTTAAGGGTAGCTCTTTTCAGCCTTTCATATGGTATTCCCATTAGGTCCGGATGTGTAGTTGCTCTTCTGGGCGATGAGGTTCATCCCGTCGCTTGCCACCAGTTGTTACGGTATCGCCCTGAATACGGGATCAGCAACACACAAACCCAGTTAATTCCCCCCAAACACGAGACCAAGCTCCATCTTGAGGGTAAAACAGAATGTACTTTATTGAAGGCTATATGCCCAGTATTTATGCAGAACTCCCCTAGGAGACCAGATGAGGGGTTGGAAGAGTATTGTACATTAGATAGAGGGAAGACGCCCTTTTACAGGATACAATAGGATTACATTACTTAACCAAATAAACAATCAAACACCAGAAAACAATGGAGTCCTTCTTGGCACCTGGCAGTCTAAACTCTGAAGGTGATTAAACAATGTGAACGCTTATCACTTAAACTTAATTACAGTAAACAATAGCTGATGCCAGGAAACCTGTCTATCAGAAAATAGTTTCTCAAAACTAAACAAAGTTAACCCTTCCAGTACTGACAGAGGGGTCTGACACACACACACTCACCATATGCATACACGCTCCCTACACATACACGCTAACTGCATTACACACACTTACTACACACACTCACCATATACATACACACTCCCTACACATACACGCACACTGCATTACACACATTCACTACACACACTCACCATATGCATACACACTCACACATACACGCACACTGCATTACACACACTCACTACACACACTCACCATATACATACACACTCCCTACACATACGCGCACACTGCATTACACTCATTCACTACACACACTCACCATATGCATACACACTCCCTTCACATACACGCACACTGCATTACACACATTCACTACACACACTCACCATATACATGCACACTGCATTACACACACTCACTACACACACTCACCATATGCATACACACTCCCTACACATACACGCACACTGCATTACACACATTCACTACACATACTCACCATATACATACACACTCCCTACACATACATGCACACTGCATTACACACACTCATTACACACACTCACCATATACATACACACTCCCTACACATACACGCACACTGCATTACACACACTCACTACACACACTCACCATATACATACACACTCTCTACACATACATACACGCACACTGCATTTCACACATTCACTACACACACTCGCCATATACATACACACTCCCTACACATACACGCACATTGCATTACACACACTTATTACACACTCTCACCATATACATACACACTCCCTACACATACACGCACACTGCATTACACACACTCATTACAAACACTCACTATATGCATACACACTCCCTACACATACACTGCATTACACACACTTATTACATACACTCACCATATACATACACTCCTTACTACACACTCACACAAGCTCTTGAACATGAACCTTTAGTTTGATAATACCATAAAAAAGTCACGTTACACCCTGACCAAAAAATATTATGTAACAAAAAAACAGTCAGGGAATAGGTAGGGTGTATGCACAATAATATTCAAATGGTCCACTATGGATCCTTATGTCAGATAATCTGTCCAATGATAGTACAGGGAGCGTCCCTTACCCTCCCTTACTATTATATGCAAATGGATGCTATAGTACTCTCTGAAAAAAGGTGCAAAGTTACTCACCACTTGTGGTTGAGTGCTGCGATTCTTGTAGACATTCCTTCCGCTTCCTTCATTCACTCCCCTTTGCATGGGTGCCTGGAAATGCTGGTTCCTGTCTTCAGAAAATAATCCACTTTTCTAATTACAATCCTCTGCTGTTCTCATACTCCCATTTGTTGAGGATCTGAGTTCTGAGTTTAAAAGACCCTTCTCCACAGCTTAACCCTATTCTAATGTGCTCACTGCTGGCCAATAGTGAATAAATTCCAAAACAATAACTGCAGGAGCACCATGATTAAGGATTAAAATTAACTTTGTTGGTAAATGTACAGGGTGTCTTCACCCAGAGGGTAAAAATACAGAAATGTTTCAAATGAATAAATGGGCTGACCGGTTTCGGCTGCTGCCTTACTCCTAGCCTGCTTAAAATTGAATGATGTCTTGCAAACATAAAAACCTTCATCTGTTTGCCTATTGGTTAGTTGGTTAACTCCCCTCCCTCTCCAATTAGGCTCACCAATTTCACACCCCTACTAAACCAACAGCTAATTGTTATGCTTCATTTCTAGACATGTTTACTATGCCTCAGGTAAACAAAACTGAAGATCTATGCACTTCTATCTTTAGCTGATTCAAACCTTAAACTACTAGCTACCTCTGATTATACCCGCTTGTATTAAACTCTTTAGAGCTGTTTGATCACTGCCCCTATTTATTAAGAGAGCGAGTGCTTTTTAGAATGTATGTTTAATCATATACTCTCAACATGTGTTGTCCTGATCGCCTTGGGAACAGCCATACGCCCCTTTTCCTACGTAGCAAGCTCCTGCCTCCTTTCACTAACTAACTTCATAGCGGACCAATCCGTGTGGAGTAATGACGAGTGTGTCCTTGGAAATGGACACACACCCCTTTGCTTACATACTCCTGCCTGCTCTCACCTGCTATCCTCAGAGCGGACCAATCCGTATTGCGTAATGATAGAGTGTATCACCCCTATACACTCCATGATAGGCCTTATTTATAATCTTGAGGCTTTATGTTTAAGAGCGGACAATAGATCTGTGACATATGTAGGGATACCAGCTTAGCATTGAAGATTATGTTACATTATATTTTATTCATGTGCTTCATTTGGCGTAATTGAGGACCCTGTTGCAAATTATACTATATTATATCATATTGTCCAGTCAGAACCACATAGTGGTTAGGGTGAAGGCAGGGGGGCGTATTTTGCACTATTCCACTACAGTGGATTAAACTAGTCTCCTAGTATTTAGATAGCTCATGCCTGTAGCTTGTATATGACAGATTACACTTTGAAATATGAGTACCTAGTATACTGATTAAAACAAAGAGTACACGATAACACTTGTTTACATAGGGTAAGAGCCACGATCAGTACTAAATATGAAGACACATTTGCAGGTCAGCCCGTTTTCCCCGATATCAGATAAAGCACTATAGATTTTAATATAATCGTCTTGCGGTGGTTCGCAGACAGTTACTAAGGACTCATCTGTTGCTGGTTGCTACGTAATCCAAGGGGTGTGACAATAAGGATGCATCCGTCATTACACAATACGGATTGGTCCGCTCTGAGGATAGCAGGTGAGAGCAGGCAGGAGTATGTAAGCAAAGGGGTGTGTGGCCGTTTCCAAGGACACACTCGTCATTACGCCACACGGATTGGTCCGCTCTGAAGTTAGTTAGTGAAAGGAGGCAGGAGCTTGCTACGTAGGAAAAGGGGCATTTGGCTGTTCCCAAGGCGATCAGGACAACACATGTTGAGAGTATATGATTAAACATACATTCTAAAAAGCACTCACTCTCTTAATAAATAGGGGCAGTGATCAAACAGCTCTAAAGAGGGGGGCGTGTCTCTGGGCAGCACCTTGAGTGGTAGCAATATTGGGAGCTCCGTGTGGTTCACTGATAATCTGCCTACTATCAGTGACTTAAATGACCATCCAACTTTATTATTGTTATATATGTATTCAACAAATTAAGATTAAGTGAAAGAAGTGATTTTTTCTGAAGAATTCCACCGTTGCATACCAATCTGGAGGCCTAAGGCAAACTCTATGCAGAGAGGCCCTCAACACCCCCCCGGTAATAACTTAGGCCAGGTAAGCAGTGCTTGGACACTGAACTATATTTCTCATCTGAAACCAACACTACCTATATCTACCCAGCACCATCCCTGCAATATATGAGAGTTAGCAGAAGAATACGATATCTTCCTCATAAGTACATACCTACTAAAGATGGCGCTGAGCTCAGAAATTGTACTGACAGCGGTGACCAGACTGCTGCAGGAGCATCATGCAAAGATACAGCAGGCTTGGGACGCTGAATGGGAGAGCATCCGTGTAATAGCCAGGCAAGTGGGGCACCGTCAGGAGAAACTAAGAGACCCTGAAGAGAAAACTGCAAAAAAAACAAGTCTCCAAGAGCCAACCCCGCACCTGACAAACCCAGCACCCCAGATTCAGGCTCCGGCTGAAGCAGCAAAATACTTGAGCCCACCGGTAAAGAATTCTACAGCAGTGGAGGACTATTCTGATGGCGTTCCAGCCACGAGTGAAATAAACACAGACTCCTTTCGGCAGCGACAGCCTACAGCTGTATCATCAAAAGTAACCAGCGGCGCAGTAAAAGTTGTATCTCCAAGCTGGAAAAGAACATACCTCTCACATAACGATAATTGCACCAGCGGGAGATACCTGGAACTTGATGGGCGGAGGGTGACAGAGGGTGAATTGAAACTGCCTAGGACGGCATCCGCTTGCTGTGTGCTTAGTACTACCTCAGAGAGCTGGAACACGGTCATGGCGCTGAAACCATTTGCTGCTCACCATTGCCTTGCCCCGGAGAGGGAGAGACCGAGAGATCGAGCAGCAGGTCTGGACATTCTTAAGGGAACTTTTCGTCATCCTTTTGACTTTCTAAGCACACATTGCAGCAGCCGGACTTTTGATCCTGGGGGCTCCCAGGTATGATGGAAATCATGGCTAGCAGCAAGAGACGCTGTGCGGTATAGACATTTCCACAACAGCTGAGAACATGCAGTGCAGAGCAGGTCTTTATCTCTGCAAGGTCCGAAATTGGTTAAAGGACTTTACCACGCAGGCCAAGTTCAGACCTTGGATTTATGTACAACGGAACTGTGCACTAACTTTGCTTCAGAAAGTTGGCATCAGCTGAAGTTAAACGATATGTATTATTACCTTCCTTCATTTTTCTTTTTGGCCCCTGGCAAGTTTTATTTTTTAAACTCTCCATGTAACAAGGGAATGATGTTTCTTAAATTTGAGCCCCTATAGTTTATGTATGAGGTTGTCACCGTTAAAGCTGTGATTGTGTGCTGGGGATCTATAGGCTAATGGCCTAAGCTCCTCGATAAACACTGTTTTATTTTACAAAGGTCACATTTTGTACGTTATATACTTTTTGCTCCAATGTTATGGTATACCTCTACTTTACCCTATAAATTCATCAAAAGTTCATATATAAAATTTTAAAGTGTAACATCAGGTTATTGAGGATGTGGTTTCATGTTCATGCTGTCGTTTATATCATCATATGTCCTAGGGAGGTTGACTGTGGATTTATGCAATTCATCCCATCCTCCATAAAAGTTGAGGGTTACAGTTATACATATATCAATTTTGCTAGGATTGAGCATAGCATTTGTCCCTAAATTGTTGTAGCAGTTATATTAGTGTTCTGGGGGACTTTATATTCATCCCTAGCTATCCCAAACCTTAGGTGAGTAAGTAGTAAAATGTGATCTTGCATATTAGGTAATATAACTAGTTGACTTAGCTCCTGTACTCCTATAGCATTCCATATAACCTAACTTTGCCTAAATGTTTTTCTGGGTTTCAACCTCATATTGTGATTAGTTTTCACGTTGGCCTTATACCAGTTTGAATGGCCCCTATAAACATATATGCCTGGTCTAAACATGTTGGGAGGTAGATACAGCACTAATAAGGTCTCCCTGTGGTGTTATGCCTGGATCACTGAGTTTATAGTCTGCTGCTGTTATTACAGAACCAGTGCAGTATGAGCTTGCATGAGAGGAAATATAATGTAGAAGGGTGTATTACAAATTATGTTACTGCTAGTAGATGACTTGAATACCATCAGAACTGGTTATTGTGTTGTTTTTTGTTCAATTATATATTTTTAGCATATATCAAGTCTACAATGACTATCCTAGTTCATAAGCCAAGTTATTTTCATTTGCGGTCCAAAAGTGGCCCATTTTGTTATTTTATTTCTCCACTCCCCCCCTAAAATGCCCTCTTAGATTTACAATCTTTTTCAGGAGGTCCAAGAGTGGCCTCTATTTTTTACTGAGGGACATCACTTTATCTGTCTATATAACATATCTTAAGGGGATAATCCTTAATTGAAAATCTGAGGTTAACTCTTATTTTTATTTTCTTTCCTTAACTAGGCGATTAAATGTATGTTTATCTTAATCTTTAAATTGTATATTGTTTTGTGATTCTCATATGTGTCTGTCATTGAGATGCTACTTGCCTGTATCATTTTTATAACCTCAATAGAAAAAAAAAAAAAAAAAACAGCTCTAAAGAGTTTAATACAAGCGCGTATAAGCAGAGGTACCTAATAGTTTAAGGTGTGAATCAGCTAAAGATAGGAGTGCATAGATCTTCAGTTTTGTTTACCTGAGGCATAGTAAACATGTCTAGAAATGTTTACTAACAATTGGCTATTTGTTTAGTAGGGGTGTAAAACTGATGAGCCTAATTGGAGAGAGAGGGGAGTTAACCCACTAACCAATAGGCAAACAGATGAAGGTTTTTAAGTTTGCAAGACATCATTCAATTTTAAGCAGACTAGGAGTAAGGCAGCAGCCGAAACCAGTCAGCCCATTTATTCATTTGAAACATTTCTGTATTTTTACCCTCTGGGTGAAGACACCCTGTACATTAACCAATAAAGTTAATTTTAACCCTTAATCATGGTGCTCCTGCAGTTACTGTTTCAAAAAATATTATGACCAGGCAGAATTTTGAGTGCCTAGGGCAGCACAAAACCTAAATACGACACTGCTTTAAAGACATCATCATGTACCCTATAAAAAAAAAGTATATATCTCCTGTAATTAAGCATAAGAGCAAAGCTTTGGATGTGGTACCTCCAAAATATTATCCACAATAAAACCTGCACTGATTATCCTTCTTTTGTGTTCTTCTAGTCAGAAAGGAATCCTTTCAATAAACCAGGGAATAATCTGACGTGCTGCCAAAAATATTTCTTAATCTCTTTGTCCATCAAACCACCATGATCAAACCTCATGAGACACACAAAAGAAGCCTCATTCCATCTTCTGAAGCAGACACAGATCCACCAGCCCAGGGGATATTCTCTTGAATATCTTTGGCATTTTACAACTCTAGCCAGTTACATTTCTTTCTTATGCTCATAAGGGTAATGTCACTGTACCACCAGTATGGGGACAGTAATGGAGAAACTTGCGCTACTTAATTGTGCTGGAACATTCACTATTAAAGGGATAGTCTAGTCAAAATTAAACTTTCATGATTCAGAAAGAGCAGCAATTTTAAGCAACTTTTTTTATTTACTCCTATTATCAATTTTTCTTCATTCTCTTAGTATCTTTATTTGAAAAAGCAGGAACATAAGCTTAGGAGCAGACCCATTTTTTGTTCAGCACCTAGGTATTGCTTACTAGTTGCTTTCTAGTAAGAAGTACGTATCAGTCTATGAGCATTAGTAGGAGGTATGTATAAGTCTATAAGCATTATTAGGTAGTAAGTATAAGTCTATGAGCATTAGTAAAAAGTATGTATAAGTCTATGAGCATTAGTAGGAAGTATGTATCAGTCTATGAGCATTAGTAGGAAGTATGTATCAGTCTATGAGCATTAGTAGGAAGTATGTATAAGTCTATGAGCATAAGTAGGTAGTAAGTATAAGCCTATGAGCATTAGCAGGTAGTAAGTCTGTGAGCATTAGTAGGAAGTACGTATAAGTCTATAAGCATTAGTAGGAAGTACGTATAAGTCTATGAGTATTAGTAGGAAGTACTTATAAGTCTATAAGCATTAGTAGGAAGTACGTATACGTCTATAAGCATTAGTAGGAAGTATGTATCAGTCTATGAGCATTAGTAGGAAGTATGTATCAGTCTATGAGCATTAGTAGGAAGTACGTATAAGTCTATGAGCATTAGCAGGTAGTAAGTCTGTGAGCATTAGTAGGAAGTATGTATAAGTCTATAAGCATTAGTAGGAAGTACATATAAGTCTATAAACATTAGTAGGAAGTACGTATAAGTCTATAAGCATTAGTAGGTAGTAAGTAGTATAAGTCTAAAAGCATTAGTAGGTAGTATGCATAAGTTTATAAGCATTAGTAGGAAGTATGTATACGTCTATAAGCTTTAGTAGGAAGTACATATAAGTCTATAAGCATAAGTAGGTAGTAAGTATAAGTCTATGAACATTAGTAGGAAGTACATATAAGTCTATAAGCATTAGTAGGAAGTATGTATAAGTCTATAAGCATTAGTAGGAAGTACTTAAGTATATAAGCATTAGTAGGTAGTAAGTATAAGTCTATAAGAATTAGTAGGAAGTATGTATAAGTTTTTGATCATTAGTAGGAAGTACTTAAAAGTCTATAAGCATTAGTAGGTAGTACGTATATTTCTAGAAGCATTAGTAGGTAATATGTATATGCATACGAGCATTAGTAGGAAGTGTGTTTGTCTATAAGCATTAGTAGGAAGTACTAAAGTATATAAGCATTAGTAGGTAGTAAGTATAGGTTTATAAGCATTAGTAGGTAGTAAGTATAAGTCTATGAGCCTTAGTAGGTAGTACGCATAACTTTATAAGCATTAGTAGGAAGTACTTATAAGTCTATAAGCATTAGTAGGAAGTACTTATAAGCCTATAAGCATTAGCAAGTCTGTGAGTATTAGTAGGAAGTATGTATTAGTCTATAAACATTAGTATGAATTATTTACAAGTCTGTAAGCATTAGTAGGAAGTACGTATAAGTCTATGAGCATTGGTAGGTAGTAAGTATAAGCCTATGAGCATTAGCAGGTAGTAAGTCTGTGAGCATTAGTAGGTAGTAAGTATAAGTCTATAAACATTAGTAGGTAGTAAGTATAAGTCTATAAACATTAGTAGGAAGTACGTATAAGTCTATAAGCATTAGTAGGAAGTAAGTATAAGACTATAAGCATTAGTAGGAATTGTGTTTGTCTATAAGCATTAGTAGGAAGTACGTATAAGTCTATAAGCATTAGTAGGAAGTAAGTATAAGACTATAAGCATTTGTAGGAAGTGTGTTTGTCTATAAGCATTAGTAGGAAGTACTAAAATATATAAGCATTAGTAGGTAGTAAGTATATGTTTATAAGCATTAGTAGGTAGTAAGTATAAGTCTATGAGCATTAGTAGGTAGTACGCATAAGTATATAAGCATTAGTAGGAAGTACTTATAAGCCTATAAGCATTAGCAGGTAGTAAGTCTATGAGCATTAGTAGGAAGTATTTACAAGTCTGTAAGCATTAGTAGGAAGTACGTATTAGTCTATGAGCATTAGTAGGTAGTAAGTATAAGCCTATGAGCATTAGTAGGAAGTAAGTATAAGTCTATAAGCATTAGTAGGAAGTACGTATCAGTCTATAAGCATTAGTAGGAAGTAAGTATAAGTCTATAAGCATTAGTAGGAAGTAAGTATAAGTCTATAAGCATTAGTAGGTAGTAAGTATAAGCCTATGAGCATTAGTAGGTAGTAAGTATAAGTCTAAAAGCATTAGTAGGAAGTAAGTATAAGTCTATAAGCATTAGTAGGTAGTAAGTATAAGTCTAAAAGCATTAGTAGGAAGTAAGTATAAGTCTATAAGCATTAGTATTAAGTAAGTATGTCTATAAGCATTAGTAGGTAGTAAGTATAAGCCTATGAGCATTAGTAGGTAGTAAGTATAAGTCTAAAAGCATTAGTAGGATGTATGTATAAGTCTGTAAGCATTAGTAGGAAGTACATATTAGTCTATGAGCATTAGTAGGTAGTAAGTATAAGCCTATGAGCATTAGTAGGTAGTAAGTATAAGCCTATGAGCATTATTAGGAAGTAAGTATAAGTCTATGAGCATTAGTAGGCAGCAAGTATAATCCTATGAGCATTAGTAGGTAGTAAGTATAAGTCTATGAGCAGCATTAGCAGGTAGTAAGTCCTTGAGCATTAGTAGGTAGTAAGTATAAGCCTATGAGCATTAGTAGGAAGTACATAAAAGTCAATGAGCATTTGTAGGAAGTATGTATAAGTCTATAAACATTAGTAGGAAGTATGTATAAGTCTATGACCATTAGTAGGAAGTACGTATAAGTCTATGAGCATTAGTAGGTAGTAAGTATAAGCCTATGAGCATTAGTAGGAAGTACGTATAAGTCTATGTGCATTAGTAGGTAGTAAGTATAAGCCTATGAGCATTAGTAGGAAGTACGTATAAGCGTATGAGCATTAGTAGGTAGTAAGTATAAGCCTATAAGCATTAGTAGGTAGTAAGTATAAGCCTATGAGCATTAGTAGGAAGTACGTATAAGCCTATGAGCATTAGTAGGTAGTAAGTATAAGCCTATGAGCATTAGTAGGAAGTACGTATAAGCCTATGAGCATTAGTAGGTAGTAAGTATAAGCCTATGAGCATTAGTAGGAAGTACGTATAAGCCTGTGAGCATTAGTAGGTAGTAAGAATAAGCCTATGAGCATTAGTAGGAAGTACGTATAAGCCTATGAGCATTAGTAGGTAGTAAGTATAAGCCTATGAGCATTAGTAGGAAGTACGTATAAGCCTGTGAGCATTAGTAGGTAGTAAGTATAAGCCTATGAGCATTAGTAGGTAGTAAGTATAAGTCTAAAAGCATTAGTAGGTAGTACGCATAAGTTTATAAGCATTAGTAGGAAGTATGTATAAGTCTATAAGCATTAGTAGGAAGTAAGTATAAGTCTATAAGCATTAGTAGGTAGTAAGTATAAGCCTATGAGCATTAGTAGGAAGTAAGTATAAGTCTATAAGCATTAGTAGGAAGTACGTATCAGTCTATAAGCATTAGTAGGAAGTAAGTATAAGTCTATAAGCATTAGTAGGAAGTAAGTATAAGTCTATAAGCATTAGTAGGTAGTAAGTATAAGCCTATGAGCATTAGTAGGTAGTAAGTATAAGTCTAAAAGCATTAGTAGGAAGTAAGTATAAGTCTATAAGCATTAGTAGGTAGTAAGTATAAGTCTAAAAGCATTAGTAGGAAGTAAGTATAAGTCTATAAGCATTAGTAGGAAGTAAGTATGTCTATAAGCATTAGTAGGTAGTAAGTATAAGCCTATGAGCATTAGTAGGTAGTAAGTATAAGTCTAAAAGCATTAGTAGGAAGTAAGTATAAGTCTATAAGCATTAGTAGGTAGTAAGTATAAGTCTAAAAGCATTAGTAGGAAGTAAGTATAAGTCTATAAGCATTAGTAGGAAGTAAGTATGTCAATAAGCATTAGTAGGTAGTAAGTATAAGCCTATGAGCATTAGTAGGTAGTAAGTATAAGTCTAAAAGCATTAGTAGGATGTATGTATAAGTCTATAAGCATTAGTAGGAAGTACGTATAAGTCTATAAGCATTAGTAGGTAGTATGTATAAACCTATGAGCATTAGTAGGAAGTATGCTTTGATTTTTTTAAATATATTTTTATTATTTACAATCAGCATACGGCCTTTATACAGCATTATCAAACAGCACATCAAGCACATCATACCAGGATACCGTTGATAACAAAAAAGAAAAGAAAGAAACAAAAAACAAAATAACAGAGCATAATTGGATAATGTACTAATATTTTGTGACATCAATTTTTGGGTTAACTGTTCAATACACATATCAAAAATAAGTCAATCTTTCTTATGGGCCCAAAGTTGAAATTTTCTTAAAATAAAATAACCCAAAAATAAAAAAAACTCAAATCAAATTTTTCCACTCTGTGGGATACCAAGAGGTTGCCAGAAGTACATCAATTCAATAGAGTGTCTTTAAGGGGTATAAAATTTGCATATAAATGTCAATATGGAAGGACATAATTACTTTGTTCCATTTTTACATACATTTTCTCACTTTGTTTTTAGTGTGTATTGATAAATCGTGTTGCTCCAGAGCTATTTGAGCTATCTCTTAAGAAAATCGAAAATTTGGGGTTATACTTGTCTTTCCAAGACTTGAGAATCATTTGCCTAGAAATAAGAATGGTTGTGTTAATTAAATCCCTATTTTGAAAAGTTGGGTCATTACATAAGAAGAAAATACAGAATTTGTTGAAAACAAACCTCTTATTTAAAACTTTATTCAGCCAGAACCCAACACAGGACCAGAATTTCTGAATCTTGGGGCATTGCCAAAAGCAGTGTATCAAATCTGCATCCCGTGAATCTTGAGCATACAATCTGTTCCCTGGGATTCCATTTTGACCTCATAGCAGGTGTAATGTAGACTCTGTTGATTAACTTCATATGAGATTCCCTCCAAGTTATGGAGGAAGTGTATTTAGTAATGATAGAGAAACTCTTTTTTAAAAACCTCAAATTGAAGATCTTCAAAATCTACTAACCACTTAGAATACAGTTTTCTTAGATCTGTTTTGCCTTGATTTGAAATAAAAGAATTATATAGAAGATAGGTAGAATGAATACCTGAATGGTATAGCTTAATAACTGCTTCCAAGGGCCCCAGAAACCATGGGATCAAGTTATCAAGCACCGGCCTTCAGGCTCTCCGGAAACAGAAGTTATGAAGCTTCTCCATAACTTGTCCGCCTGCTCGGAGGCCGCGGGCAGAAATCAACCCGATCGAATACAATCGGGTTGATTGACACCCCCTGCTAGCGTCCGATTCGCCCCAAATCTGCATGGCGCATCATTGCACCAGCAGTTCACAAGAACTGCTAGTGCAATGATAAATGCCGACAGCGTATGCTGTCGACATTTATCGATGTGCTGCGGACATGATATGCTACATCGTATCATGTCCGCTCGCACTTACATAAATAAGCCCCCATGTCTCTTTCTCAAAAAAACTTTTTTTTTTTATATATATAAAATGTCTCACCTGCAGATAGGCATAACATTCTTTATTGGTCAGTTCAAATTCTTGTACCAACTGATCCAACGGCTTAATAGAGTTTCTAGATTCATCTTTAAGTTGGAATAATAACTTAAGATATTTTTGAGCCCATGTTTTATAAATCTTTGAGTCAAGGCCTGGTTTAAATTCAGGGTGCCCCTGAATCGGTAGAAATTTTGATACAGAGTTGTCTACATCTAGCCCTTTACAGATTTTATTCCCTGCTCAAATTACATTACCAATAGTATATTTAAGAATATTTATTTTTAGCATTTTAATTTTAGGAATATGCAGTAAGGCTTTAAGTGAATATGGAGTAGAGAGATTCTCTTCTACTTGATAACTGGCGATAAAATCAGATCCAGAGAGCCGGTCAAAAGCTATTTTGGCCATGCTTGCCCAGTTATATCTCTTAATATCTGGTAATGCTAGTCCTCCATCTTCTTTTCTGCGTGAGAGCCTTTGTATAGAAATGCGTGATTTACTTTTTCCCCAGAAGAACCTTGAACAATGAGAGTAAACTTTTCTTAGGTCTTTGTTAAAGGGACAGTCAAGTCCAAAAAAAACTTTCATGAGTCAAATAGGGCATGTCATTTTAAACAACTTTCCAATTTGCTTTTATCACCAATTTTGCTTTGTTCTCTTGGTATTCTCAGTTGAAAGCTAAACCTAGGAGGTTCATATGCTACTTTCTTAGACCTTGAAAGCCACCTCTAAGCTGAAATGATGCATTTTGAACACTAGAGGGCGTTAGTTCATGTGTTTCATATAGATAACATTGAGCTCATGCACGTGAATATACCGAGGAGTGTGCACTGATTGGCTTAAATAAGGGTGAAGTCTGCAGATAATTAGATAGAAGGTAATTACAGAGGTAAAAAGTATATTAGTATAACTGTGTTGGTTATGCAAAATTGGGGAATGGGTAATTAAGGGATTATCTATCTTTTAAAACAAAAATAATTCTGGTGTTGACGGTCCCTTTAAATATGAATACTGGGAGATTTTGTACAAGAAAAAAGATTTTAGGGAATAATATAATTTAAATCAGGCTGACTTTTGCAGAAAGAGATAGAGGAAGTCTTGACCAGTCCTGAAGTGAGGAAAAAATATTGGCCGAAAACTGGGGATAGTTTAGTTCATACTAGTGGTTTGGATTTTTTGATAATACAATTCCAAGGTATTTTATTTTTTATTTTGCACGGATGAAAGGATTATCTTTATCTGTCAGACTGTTCTTATGCTTAAAAATCCATAATATCTCTGATTTCTAAGCATTAATTTTATACCCTGAAAAGGAACTATAAGTAGGAATTATATATGTCTATAAGCATTAGTAGGAAGTATGTAAAGTCTATAAGCATTAGTAGGAAGTAAGTATAAGTCTATACGCATTAGTAGGAAGTACGTATAAATCTATAAGCATTAGAAGGAAGTAAGTATAAGTCTATAAGCATTAGTAGGAAGTACGTATAAGTCTATAAGCAAAAGTAGGAATTATGTATGTCTATAAGCATTAGTAGGAAGTATGTATAAGTCTATAAGCATTAGTAGAAAGTAAGTATAAGTCTATAAGCATTAGTAGGAAGTACGTATAAGTCTATAAGCAAAAGTAGGAAGTACGTATAAGTCTATAAGCAAAAGTAGGAAGTATGTATAATTCTATAAGCAGAAGTAGAAAGTACTTATAAGTCTTTAAGCATTAGTAGGAAGTATGTATTAGTCAATAAGCATTAGTAGGAAGTAAGTATAAGTCTATAAACATTAGAAGGAAGTATGTATAAGTCTATAAGCATTAGTAGGTGGTAAGTATACGTCTATTATAATTAGTAGGTAGTAAGTATAAGTCTATTAGCATTAATAGGTAGTAAGTATAAGTCTATAAGCATTAGTAGGTAGTAAGTATAAGTCTAGAAGCATTAGTAGGTAGTAAGTATAAGTCTATAAGCATTAGTAGGAAGTAAGTATAAGTCTATAAGCATTAGTAGGAAGTACGTATAAGTCTATAAGCAAAAGTAGGAAGTTTGTATGTCTATAAGCATTAGTAGGAAGTATGTATAAGTCTATAAGCATTAGTAGGAAGTAAGTATACGTCTATAAGCATTAGTTGGAAGTACGTATAAGTCTATAAGCAAAAGTAGGAAGTATGTATAAGTCTATAAGCATTAGAAGAAAGTAAGTATAAGTCTATAAGCATTAGTAGGAAGTAAGTATAAGTCTATAAGCATTAGTAGGAAGTACGTATAAGTCTATAAGCAAAAGTAGGAAGTATGTATAAGTCTATAAGCAAAAGTATGAAGTATGTATAAGTCTATAAGCATTAGTAGGAAGTATGTATAAGTCTATAAGCAAAAGTAGGAATTATGTATAAGTCTATAAGCATAAGTAGAAAGTATGTATAAGTCTTTAAGCATTAGTAGGAAGTATGTATAAGTCTATAAGCATTAGTAGGAAGTATGTATAAGTCTATGATCATTAGTAGGAAGTATGTATAAGTCTATAAGCATTAGTAGGAAGTAAGTATAAGTCTATAAGCATTAGTAAGAAGTATGTATAAGTCTATAAGCATTAGTAGGAAGTAAGTATAATTCTATAAGCATTAGTAGGAAGTATGTATAAGTCTATAAGCATTAGTAGATGGTAAGTATAAGTCTATAATAATTAGTAGGTAGTAAGTATAAGTCTAGAAGCATTAGTAGGTAGTAAGTATAAGTCTAGAAGCATTAGTAGGTAGTAAGTGTAAGTCTATAAGCATTAGTAGGTAGTAAGTATAAGTCTATAAGCATTAGTAGGAAGTATGTATAAGTCATTAAGCATTAGTAGGAAGAACGTATAAGTCTATAAGCATTAGTAGGAAGTACGTATAAGTCTATAAGCATTAGTAAGAAGTATGTATAAGTCATTAAGCATTAGTAGGAAGTATGTATAAGTCTATAAGCATTAGTAGGAAGTACGTATAAGTCTATAAGCATTAGTAGGAAGTAAATATAAGTCTATAAGCATTAGTAGGAAGTATGTATAAGTCTATAAGCATTAGAAGGAAGTACTTATATATCTATAAGCATAAGTATGAAGTAAGTATAAGTCTTTAAGCATTAGTAGGTAGTAAGTATAACTCTCTAAGCATTAGTAGGAAGTATGTATTGGTCTATTAGCATTAGTAGGAAGTAAGTATAAGTCTATAAGCATTAATAGAAAGTACGTATAAGTCTATAAGCATTAGTAAGAAGTATGTATAAGTCTATAAGCATTATTAGGAAGTACGTATAAGTCTATAAGCATTAGTAGGAAGTACGTATAAGTCTATAAGCATTAGTAGGAAGTAGGTATAAGTCATTAAGCATTAGTAGGAAGTACGTATACATCTATAAGCATTAGTAGGAAGTAAGTATAAGTCTATAAGCATTAGTAGGAAGTAAGTATAAGTCTATAAGCATTAGTAGGAAGTATGTATAAGTCTTTAAGCATTAGTAGGAAGTACTTATACGACTATGAGCATTAGTAGGAAGTAAGTATAAGTCTATAAGCATTAGTAGGAAGTAAGTATAAGTCTTTAAGCATTATTAGGAAGTAAGTATAAGTCTATAAGCATTAGTAGGAAGTAAGTATAAGTCTATAAGCATTAGTAGGAAGTATGTATACGTCTTTAAGCATTAGTAGGAAGTAAGTATAAGTCTATTAGCATTAGTAGGAAGTAAGTATAAGTCTATAAGCATTAGTAGGAAGTACATACAAGTCTATAAGCATTAGTAGGAAGTACATACAAGTCTATAAGCATTACTAGGAAGTAAGTATAAGTCTAGAAGCATTAGTAGGAAGTACGTATAAGTCTATAAGGATTAGTAGGAAGTACTTATACGTCTATGAGCATTAGTAGGAAGTACGTATAAGTCTATAAGCATTAGTAGGAAGTAAGTATAAGTCTTTAAGCATTATTAAGAAGTAAGTATAAGTAGGAAGTATGTATACGTCTTTAAGCATTAGTAGGAAGTAAGTATAAGTCTATAAGCATTAGTAGGAAGTACATACAAGTCTATAAGCATTAGTAGGAAGTACATACAAGTCTATAAGCATTAGTAGGAAGTAAGTATAAGTCTAGAAGCATTAGTAGGAAGTACGTATAAGTCTATAAGGATTAGTAGGAAGTACTTATACGTCTATGAGCATTAGTAGGAAGTAAGTATAAGTCTATAAGCATTAGTAGGAAGTAAGTATAAGTCTTTAAGCATTATTAAGAAGTAAGTATAAGTCTATAAGCATTAGTAGGAAGTAAGTATAAGTCTATAAGCATTAGTAGGAAGTACATACAAGTCTATAAGCATTAGTAGGAAGTACATACAAGTCTATAAGCATTAGTAGGAAGTAAGTATAAGTCTAGAAGCATTAGTAGGAAGTACGTATAAGTCTATAAGGATTAGTAGGAAGTACTTATACGTCTATGAGCATTAGTAGGAAGTAAGTATAAGTCTATAAGCATTAGTAGGAAGAAAGTATAAGTCTTTAAGCATTATTAGGAAGTAAGTATAAGTCTATAAGCATTAGTAGGAAGTAAGTATAAGTCTATAAGCATTAGTAGGAAGTATGTATACGTCTTTAAGCATTAGTAGGAAGTAAGTATAAGTCTATTAGCATTAGTAGGAAGTAAGTATAAGTCTATAAGCATTAGTAGGAAGTACATACAAGTCTATAAGCATTAGTAGGAAGTACATACAAGTCTATAAGCATTAGTAGGAAGTAAGTATAAGTCTAGAAGCATTAGTAGGAAGTACGTATAAGTCTATAAGGATTAGTAGGAAGTATGTATACGTCTTTAAGCATTAGTAGGAAGTAAGTATAAGTCTATAAGCATTAGTAGGAAGTACATACAAGTCTATAAGCATTAGTAGGAAGTAAGTATAAGTCTACTATAAGCATTAGTAGGAAGTACGTTTAAGTCTATAAGCATTAGTAGGAAGTAAGTATAAGTCTATAAGCATTATTAGGAAGTACGTATAAGTCTATAAGCATTAGTAGGAACTACGTATAAGTCTATAAGCATTAGTAGGAAGTAAGTATAAGTCTATAAGCATTAGTAGGAAGTACGCACATGCACTTTTCCTTTTGGTTAAAAGAAACTGTTTATCAGATGAAACATTCTAAATTTTGAATGTTTTCTTTTGAATGTCATAAACCTCAATGTAAGTATATGGTGATCAATATTCAAATTTAATATTTGAATATCCCCATATGTTCTATAAAATCATTCACATGGAATAAAAAAATTTCAAGGGGATTATTTATGTTACGTTTTAAAGGTCAAAATTCTGACATTCCCAACCTTGCCCAGGACTGAACTTTGATGTTCTTTAACAAACAGTAGTTTGCATTGGGGGTCACATTTATTGAAAATATCTAATAAACTCACACACAAAAACAGAAGGTTGTTATTCCTTTAAGACGAGTAGAGAACTGCCCTCATTAAAACTGATGTATGTAAATTAAGCTTCAAATATTAGCTCTTTGAAGTCCCTGCTAACGAGAGAGATGAAAGAGACATGGTTTAACCCTTTCATTTCACAATTTTCCTCTTCCTGTCTCTGTTTCCATAGGCTGTTAATTTTCTATATGAAATTCACAGCTTGGGCTGAGTCTGGGGAATATTGTAAATATGGTGGGGGATGATGCAGAGGGTGCTAAGGGGATATTTTATTTGAATCTTCCCCTATACCCCTTCTGTATCAAATCACCTCCTGGTCATGTGTAGGAATATCACTGTCAGATAGTAGAGTGGATCTTTAAATATGGCTGCCTCCAGGGAACACGCTGAGAAAAAGCCTTTTAATTGAGACCACATTACTGAAACACAGAAATCTTTAACCCACTCAGCACCAGCTGAGGCTGTAATTTACTATTAGAGAAGAGAGAGATTGATTGCGTCATTCGGAATGCATAGAGAGCAGAACACCAGGGAGATTTGGGGTAGATCTATAATTTAGTTTGTTTTTTTGTGTGTATTTGTCCATTATATATGAACATCTCACTGCTGCATAATGTGATGTGTATGATAGTGATGTTTTTGGGAGGTTGTGTTTTACTGCTCTGGCGCGTAATGATTGTATCATGTTGGTAATGTATTATGGACTAGACTCCCAATATCACGCCCGCTCTAACTTGCTCACGTATTACAAGTTTAAAGTAAATATGTTTGCTCGAGAACAAACTAAATTTGTGCGTGTTGGGTTAGGGAGAGTGATGACCTAGCGTAAAGAGAAGGAGTAAAGATAAACTTGTCTGCCTCCTCTGAGGCTGCGGACAGAAATCAACTCGATCGGATACTAATACACCCCCTGCTAGCGGCCGCAAATCTGCAGGCATCTGTTGGCATTGCACTAGCAGTTCACGAAAAATGCTGGTGCAATGATAAATGCCGACAGTGTATGCTGTTGGCATTTATCGATGTGCAACGGACATGATATGCTACATCGTATCATGTCCGATCTCACTATGATAAATCTACCCCTTACACTCATATAAACATTATCTGATAGAAATTATTCTTATAAATATTAAAAAATATTTTATACGGGTTAAAAGGTATATGGTATATCACTATGGGGGATATTTATCAAAGCCTCAACTATGCTGCATTCGCCGGCACCAATACGCTCGCCTAACATCGCGGACGTGGACCTGAATACGCTCTCCATATTTATAAAAAAAGCCGGCAAAAAGACATTGTTAAATAGCAGTCATTGATCTTGCGTCTATTCAGCTTTTTACCAACTTTATTTATACCCTGTCACTAAACACTGCCACTATACTAAAATGTTTAACCCCTATCCCGCTGCTCCCGGACCCGGCCGCGACCTAAATAAAGTTATTAACCCATATCCCGCCGCTCTCGGACATCGCCGCCACCTAAATAAAGTTAATTACCCCTATTTCGCGGCTCCAGGACCCCGCCGCAACCTAAATAAAAGTATTAACCCCTATCCCGCCGCTCCCGGACCCTGCCGCCACTAAATAAACTTATTAACCCCTGGCTTCCCACATCACTACCACTAACTAAACCTATTAACCCTTAAACCGCCAGCCCCCCACATCGCCATAAACTAAATTAAGCTATTAACTCCTAAACCTAACAACCCGCTATCTTTAAATTAAAATTACAACATCCCTATCTTAAAAAAAAATTAAACTTACCTGTAGAATTAAAATAAACAAATTTTAAACTATTAATTAACCTACCCTAACTATTATACTACACTTAAATTAAACTACCAATTAAATTAACTAAATTAAATTAAATTTAAAAAACCTAACCCTACTAAAATTATTTAAATATACTATTTAGCCCTTATTAAAAATTACTAAATTACAAAAAAATAAACGCTTAGTTACAAAAATAAAAAACACTAAATTACGAAAACAAACAAACCACATTATCAAAAATAAAAAAGAATGACACCTAATCTAATAGCCCTATCAAAATAAAAAAGCCCCCCCCCCAAATAAAAAAACCCCTAGCCTACAATAAACTACCAATGGCCCTTAAAAGCGCCTTTTGTGGGGCATTGTCCCAAAGAAATCAGCTCTTTTACCTGTAAAAAAAAATACAAACACCACCCAACAGTAAAACCCACCACCCAACAAACAAGCCCGCCAAATAAAAACACTATCTAAAATAACCTAAGCTCCCCATTGTCCTGAAAAGAGCATTTGTATGGGCATTGCCCTTAAAAGGGCATTTAGCTCTTTTACCTGCCCAGACCCTACTCTAAAAATAAAACCCACCCAAAAAAAAAAAACCTTAAAGGGACAGCCAACACCAGAATTTTTGTTTTTTTGATAGATAAATAATCCCTTTATTACCCATTCCCCAGTTTCGCACAGCCACCACAGTAATATTAATACACGTTTTACCTCTGTGATCACATGACATTTTATTTTTTATCTATTGACTTTCATTTTAGCTAATTAGTGCAGTGTCTGCCACAATCCACGGGCGTGATCACAATGTTATCTATATGGTTTACATGAACTAGCTCTCCCCTGTTGTGAAAACTGAAAAGCAAATACAAAACCATGTGATTAGAGGCGGCCTTCAATGGCTTAGAAATTATCATATGAGCCTTCCTAGGTTTAGCTTTCAACTAAGAATACCAAACGAACAAAGCAAAATTGGTGATAAAAGTAAATTGGAAAGTTGTTTAAAATTACATGCCCTATTTGAAACATGAATTTTTTTTTGGACTTGACTGTCCCTTTAAATAAACCTAACACTAGCCCCCAACGATCCACAGTTATTGAAGTCCCGCTTGAAGGATCCATCCAGCCGGCAAGAAGTCTTCATCCGGGCGGCCTCTTCCATCTTCATCCAGCCGGCGAAGTCTTCATCCAGACGGCATCTTCTATCTTCATCCATCCGGCGCGGAGCGGGTCCATCCTGAAGACATCCGGCGCGGAGTTCCTCTCCAATACGGTCGCCGCCGTAAACTGGAACTTGAATGCAAGAAACATCATCCAAGATGGCGTCCCTTGCATTCCTATTGGCTCAAAGGTTCCAATCAGCCAATAGGATTAGAGCTGCTAAAATCCTATAGGCTGTTCCAATCAGCCAATAGGATGAGAGCTCAATCCAATTGGCTGATTTGAACAGCCAATAGGATGCTAGCTGCTCAAATATTATTGGCTGATTGGAACAGCCAATAGGATTTTAGCAGCTCTAATCCTATTGGCTGATTGGAACCTGGGCAGGTAAAAGAGCTAAATGCCCTTTTAAGGGCAATGCCCATACAAATGCCCTTTTCAGGGCAATGGGGAGCTTAGGTTATTTTAGATAGGGTTTTTATTTGGGGGGTTGGTTTTACTGTTGGGGGTTGTTTGTATTTTTTACAGGTAAAAGAGCTGATTTCTTTGGGACAATGCCCCACAAAAGGCGCTTTTAAGGGCCATTGGTAGTTTATTGTAGGCTAGGTTTTTTTATTTTATTTTGGGGGCTTTTTTATTTTGATAGGGCTATTAGATTAGGTGTAATTCTTTTTTATTTTTGATAATGTGTTTTTTTTCCGTAATTTAGTGTTTTTTATTTTTAATAACTTAGCGTTTATTTTTTTTGTAATTTAGTAATTTTTAATAAGGGTTAAATTTATATATATATTATATATATATTTAAATAATTTTAGTAGGGTTAGGTTTTTTTAATATGTAATTTAGTTAATTTAATTGGTAGTTTAATTTAAGTGTAGTATAATAGTTAGGGTAGGTCAATTAATAGTTTTAAATTAGTTAATTTTAATTCTACAGGTAAGTTTAAATTTATTTTACGATAGGGATGTTGTAATTTTAATTTAAAGTTAGCGGGTTGTTAGTTTTAGGGGTTAATAGCTTAATTTAGTTTATGGCGATGTGGGGGGGGCTGGCGGTTTAGGGGTTAATAAGTTTAGTTAGTGGTAGTGATGTGGGAGGCCAGAGGTTTAGGGGTTAATACGTTTATTTAGTGGCGGCAGGGTCCGAGAGCGGCGGAATAGGGGTTAATAAATTTTATTTAGGTTGCAGCGATGTCGGGGTGGCAGATTAGGGGTGTTTAGACTTGGGGCTTATGTTAGGGTGTTACTTGTTTTCTACAATAGAAATCAATGGGATATCTGGCAGCATTGAACATAAGCTTTCGCTGTTTTCAGACTCCCATTGATTCCTATGGCATCCGCGGTCTCTAGGGTGGTGGATTGTAAACCAGGTATGATGCGTCGGAATAGCCGCAAGCGTACCTGTTAACTATTTGATAACTTTGAAAAAGTGTCAAATAGAGACGAATGTGTATTCGGAACATCTGTAATGACGTAAGCATTGATCTGCGTCGTATTGAGACTGGCGGTTCGTATGTTATGTCACAAATGTCAACTTTTGCCGGTCTGTAGGCTTTGATAACTAGGTTGCATCAAGCTCACAACAATTACGCTGCAGAATTCCAGCGTATTTGCGGTTGACGGTTTGAAAAATATCGCCAAAGGGGTTTGGATAGAAAGGGCTATAATATCTATATAAATGTGTGTGTGTATCAATATGTGTATGTGAGTATATATATATATATATATATATATATATATATATATATATATATATATGTATATACACATGCATTCATGTATTTCTATATGTATATATATACATATACAGTGGGGCAAGAAAGTATTTAGTCAGCCATCAATTGTGCAAGTTCTCCCACTTAAGAAGATGAGAGAGGCCTGTAATTTTCATCATAGGTATACCTCAACTATGAGAGACAAAATGTGGAAACAAATCCAGACAATAGCATTGTTTGATTTGGAAAGAATTGATTTTCAAATTATGGTGGAAAATAAGTATTTGGTCAATATCAAAAGTTCATCTCAATACTTTGTTATATATCCTTTGTTGACAATGACAGAGGTCAAACGTTTTCTGTAAGTCTTCACAAAGTTGTCACACACTGTTGCTGGTATGTTGGCCCATTCCTGCATGCAGATCTCCTCTAGAGCAGTGATGTTTTGGGGCTGTCGCTGGGTAACACGGACTTTCAACTCCCTCCAAAGGTTTTCTATGGGGTTGAGAGCTGGAGACTGGCTAGGCCACTTCAGGACCTTGAAATGCTTCTTATGAACCCACTCCTTCATTGCCTGGGCGGTGTGTTTGGGATCATTGTCATGCTGAAAGACCCAGCTACGTTTCAACTTCAATGCCCTTGCTGATGAAAGGAGGTTTGCACTCTCACAATACATGGCCCCATTCATTCTTTCATGTACATGGATCAGTCGTCCTGTTCCCTTTGCAGAGAAACAGCCCCAAAGCATGACGTTGCCACCCCTATGCTTCACAGTAGGTATGGTGTTCTTTGGTTGCAACTCAGCATTCTCTCTCCTCCAAACACGATGAGTTGTGTTTCTACCAAACAGTTCTACTTTGGTTTCATCTGACCATATGACATTCTCCCAATCCACTTCTGGATCATCCAAATGCTCTCTAGCATACTTCAGACGGGCCCGGACATGTACTGGCTTAAGCAGGGGGACACGTCTGGCACTGCAGGATCTGAGTCCCTGGCGGCGTAGTGTGTTACTGATGGTAGCCTTTGTTACGTTGGTCCCAGCTCTCTGCAGGTCATTCACTAGGTCCCTTTGTGTGGTTATGGGATGTTTGCTCACCGTTCTTGTGATCATTTTGAGATTATCAGTGGTCTTGTATGTCTTCCATTTTCTAATTATTGCTCCCACAGTTGATTTCTTCACACCAAGCTGCTTGCCTATTGCAAATTCAGTCTTCCCAGCCTGGTGCAGGTCTACAATTTTGTTTCTGGTGTCCTTTGACAGCTCTTTGGTCTTCACCATAGTGGAGTTTGGAGTGTGACTGTTTGAGGTTGTGGACATGTGTCTTTTATACTGATAAAAAGTTCAAACAGGAGCCATTAATACAGGTAATGAGTGGAGGACAGGGGAGCCTCTTAAAGAAGAAGATACAGGTCTGTGAGAGCCAGAAATCTTGCTTGTTTGTAGGTGACTAAATACTTTTTTTCCATCATAATTTGCAAATGTGATTGTCTGGATTTGTTTCCACATTTTGTCTCTCATAGTTGAGGTATACCTATGATGAAAATTACAGGCCTCTCTCATCTTCTTAAGTGGGAGAACTTGCACAATTGGTGGCTGACTAAATACTTTTTTGCCCCACTGTATACATACATATACACACGTATACACATATCTAGACTATATATATATATATATATATATATACACACACACACATATATATATATATATATATATATATATATATATATATATATATATATATATATATATATATATATATATATATATATATACACACAGTATATATAAACACTTTTGAGCCCTTTCCACTTAAATACACTTAAACATAAAAAAATAATTTAAAATCACTTTTAATATTTTATATTGTGCTTTACTTTGTATTTACTGTAAATATTTAACATTTCAATGATCTTCACATGGTATAAAATATTCTTAGTATATATTAAATAGATAAATGTATATATATATATATATATATATATATATATAAACATAATAATATATATAAATGTTTAAAAATAAAAAGAACATTTTCTTCTATGTGACGGACATAGGAATGTAAAATATTCTTAACCGTGTTGGGGTTAGCGTTGGAGTTCTAACACGGTGTCGGCTTAGTGTGCAAGCATAAGTGTTAGTTATTTTTTAAAGTGTGCTCTATTAAAGTCTATGGGGAGAAGTCCTATGTGCTTCAGAAATCTAGTGAAGAATGGTCTTTATTCACAGACCCTTTTGAAATTGACAAAAGTTCTCATTGTAAAGGTGCGATCATGTTCAAATTTCACCAATCACAGCAAATTGCTAGTGGGGTTTCCTGCCATTAACATCAATAGCTCCGTGAAGTGAAACATCACAGGAGAAGGCGGTCTCACAAAGAGGCATTTAATACACTGTGGGAGGCGACGGTTCTCTGCCAGTGGTGGAATGATAAAAATGACATCACCACGTACAGCGAGGGGTTAATGTAACGTGTGGTATAACAATATTATTTCCATGTGTGAGCTGAAACTGAAACTCTTTAGTTGCGAAACTTCTACATGATTAATAAACCTATATAAGCTGGGGGATTGTTGGTATATTGTACATGTGTATATAATGTTCTAAATATTATATTGTAAAATAGAATATTATGAGCTAGATTACAAGGGGAAAACTAACATCAGAATATTGTGGCGTGTTAATTTGCGCGTGTAAGTTGAAAGTAAACAAGTTTGCTGGACTGCAATCGAAGTTAATGTGCGTCAGGTTAGCGTGACTGAAGACCTCGCGTACAGGGTTAGGGATAAAATAAAAGTTGCATCCAACACAACTTAAATACATCACAATAAACTGTTACACTCCAATACACACTAAATAAAGTTATTAACCCCTAAACCTCTGGCCTCCCACATCACTACCACCAAATAAACCTATTAACCCCTAAACCGCCAGCCCCCCACATCGCAACAACCTAAATTAAACTATTAACCCCTAAACCTACCCTTAAACCTACCCCTAAACCTAACCCTAACGTAACCCTATTATTATTATTATATACTTTATTTATGAAGCGCCAACATATTCTGCAGCGCTGTCCATGGATACAATTCATTTAAATAAAACAATATAAGACTTGTAAGAGACAGGACAAAATTTACAAGCACATACAGGAGGGATTGAGGGCCCTATTCCTGTGGGAATTTACAATCTAGAAGGGTAGGAGGTTGAGAAACAGGAGGTGAGGACTGCAAGATTGAGAAAGATGTTAATACAGAGTTAGACGAGGGAAATGTTAGGTAAGTGAAATTAATTTATTATTGAGTTGGGTGGTAGGCTTCCCTGAACAGAAAAGTCTTCAGAGAGCATTTAAAGGAAGAAAGATTAGGGCAAAGCCTGAAAGCACGAGGGAGAGTGTTCCAGAGGGTAGGTGCTGCACAACAGAAGTCCTGCAGTCTAGCATGAGTGGAGGTGATAGTCGCGGATGCAAGGAGCAGGCCACTGTTGGATCTTAGTGGGCGGGCTGGAGTATACTTGTGTATTAGAGTGGATAGGTAGAGTGGAGCAGCGTTGGTGATAGCTTTGTATGTAAGGGTGAGAATTTTGCATTTAATTCTGCTGTGAATGGGGAGCCAATGAAGGGACTCGCAGAGAGGTGCAGCAGATACAGTGCAACGGGAAAGATGGATCAGCCTGGCAGAGGCATTTAGGATGGATTGAAGGGGGGAGAGGCGGGAAAGAGGAAGGCCATCGAGTAGGTTATTGCAGTAGTCAAGTCGGGAAATAACAAGGGAGTGGATTATTTGCTTTGTGGTGTCAGCGCTCAGAAAAGGGCGAATCTTGGAAATATTGCATAGATGGTTGCGGCAGGATGTAGAAAGCGATTGGATATGGGGGACCAAGGATAGATTTGAGTCAAGTGTAACTCCAAGGCAGCGGACTTGGGGCAATGGGGAAATGGTGATGCCATCAACAGGGATAGAGAAGTCAGAAGTCGGCATAGAGCTAGAGGGGGGATAAGAAGGAGCTCAGTCTTGGACATGTTAATCTTTAGGTGGTGAGAGGTCATCCAGGAAGAAATACCAGATAAGCAGTCGCTGACATGAGAAAGGACAGAGGGAGAGAGAGCAGAGGTGGAGAGGTAGATCTGGGTGTCATCAGCATAGAGGTGATATTTGAAGCCATAACTGTTGATAAGTTTACCCAGCAAAAAAGTATAAATGGAGAAGAGTAGAGGACCCAGAACAGATCCTTGAGGTACTCCAACAGACAGAGGCATAGGAGAGGAGGAGTCGCCGGCAAATGACACAGAAAAAGACCTGTTTGAAAGATAGGAGTGAATCCAGGAAAGAGCAGTGTCACAGAGGCCAAAAGATCTAAGGGTCTGTAGGAGGAGGGGTTGGTCAACTGTATCGAAGGCAGCTGAGAGGTTAAGTAAGATGAATATAGAGTAGTGGCCAATATTTTTAACAGAGAGAAGATTGTTAGTAACCTTGGTAAGGGCAGTCTCAGTTGAGTGTTTGGGGTGGAATCCAGATTGCAGGGGGTCAATCAAACAGTTGGTGGACAGGAAGTGGGTTAGGCGATTGTAAACTAGTTTTTCAAGGAGTTTTGATGTTAGTGAAAGCAGTAATATGGGACGGTAGCTTTCAGGAGAATTAGGGTCGAGGGAGGGTTTTTTGAGTATGGGAGTGACTTTTGCGTGTTTGAAAGAAGATGGGAATAAGTCAGTAGAGAGATATAGGTTGAAGATGTGAGTAAGAGCAGGAGTGAGGGTGGAAGACAGGGAGGGTATTAGATGGGAAGGGGTAGGGTCGAGCGGGCAGGTAGTGAGGCATGAGGATGATAGTAAGGAAGAAACTTTATTCTCAGTGGTTGGATGGAAGATGCAGAGGGTGGCAGAGGGAGTAACTTGTCCTGTTGTTGGAATATTGCAGGTTGCTGTTGGGATGTTGCTTCGAATAGTACGTGTTTTGTTTAAAAAGTAGTCTGCCAGGTCTTGAGCACTAAAGACAGATGGGGGGTGGAGCAGGTGGGTAGAGGAGAGAGTTAAAGGTGGAGAAGAGTCGTTTAGGGTTTGAGGAAAGAGTAGATATGAAAGAATAGAAGTAGGTTTGCTTGGCTAAGTGAAGGGCAGACGTGTATGAGCGAAGAATAAACTTATAGTGTATGAAATCAGGTTCAGAGTGTGTTTTCCTCCAGACACGCTCAGCAGTACGGGAGCATTTTTGCATATAGCGTGTTTGGTGAGAGTGCCAGGGCTGTAACTGACGGCGTGGTGTTTTGCGCAGCTGGGGAGGGGCAAGTGTGTCTAATGCAGAGGAGAGAGTTTTGTTATAGTGGGCTGTAGCGAGATCAGGGCAGGTTATAGTGGAAGTGTGAGGGAGGAGATTTTAAATGATTTTTGAAAATTGCAGCGGATCCACAGCATGTGTATTTCTACAGGTACGGGGGCGGGATGGAGAAGTGGGTTTAGCTATTGCATTAATATTATTGGTGACCAGGTGATGGTCTGAAATGGGAAAAGAGCGACAGGTGGTGTCAGATATAGAGCAGAGGTAGGAAAATACCAGGTCGATGGAGTGTCCATCACGGTGAGTCGGGAATAGGGTGGATTGCGAGAGACCGAAGGAGGATGTGAGTGAAAGAAGTTTAGAGGCAGCAGGAGCAGATGGGTTGTCAATGGGAATGTTGAAGTCCCCAAGAATTAGGGTTGGTTTATTTGTAGAGAGAAAGTGAGGAAGCCAGGAACCCTAACCCTTACAACCCCTAACTTTAACATAATTAAAATAGATCTAAAATAAAGTTACAATTATTAACTAAATAATACCTATTTAAAACTAAATATGTACATACTTACCTGTAAAATAAAAGCTAAGCTAGCTAAATATAACTAATAGTTATATTGTAGCTAGCTTAAGTAAGTTTGTATTTATTTTAACTAGGTAGACAAGTTAGGAAATAGTTATTAACTATTTAATAACTACCTAGTTAAAATAAATACAAAACACTAACCCCCGACGATCCACTTACAGTTTTTGAAGTCCCGCTTGAAAGATCTTCATCCCTGCGGAGAAGTCCTCATCCAGGCGGCCTCTTCAATCTTCAACCCGGCGGCGAAGTCTTCATCCAAGCGGCGAGAAGTCTTCATCCAGGCGGCCTCTTCAATCTTCATCCAGACGGCATCTTCTATCTTGATCCTGGCGGCGCGGAGCAGGTTCATCCTGAAGACATCCGGCACAGAGCACCCTCTTCATACGGTCGCCGCCGTACACTGAATCTTCAATGCAAGGTACGCAAACCAAGATGGCATCCCTTGCATTCCTATTGGCTGAAAATTTTGAATCAGCCAATAGGAATTAGAGCTGCTAAAATCCTATTGGTTGTTCAAATCAGCCAATAGGATTTAAGCAGCTCTAATTCTATTGGGTGATGAATCAGTTACCAATGATAATTCAGCCCCTATATGTTTTTTCTTTATGATTTTCCGGTCCCCAGAACAAAAGAACACTTGCTAACCAATCACAAAGTAAAACATATATATATAGTAGTAACGCTGCACATGTGTAGTTCAAAGACCACTAAATACAGTAGACTTGTATTACTGACACACAATAAAAAGACAAAAAAGTTTAAATATAAAAAGACTTGTTTTGTTCTCTTGATATCCTTTGTTGAAAAGAGCTCAGGAGCTGCTGATTTGGTGGGCTGCACATATAAACCTCAAGTTATTGGCTCACCCACGATGGTCAGCTAGCTCCCAGTAGTGATTATTCAACAAAGGATACCAAGAGAATGAAGCAATTTGGATGGCAGAATTCAATTGGAAAGTTGTATTCTATATTTGAATCATGAAAGAAAACATTTGGGTTTTATGTCCCTTTTACATGTATTTAAACAAACAGACATAAATTACTTTCAAATCTCCATCTAATAGCTAAATATAAATACATTTATATATACACAATATTATTCCCACATAAACCACCTAGTATGCCCTCTGCTATTGTGAAGAATGTTTTTCATATCATGATTGTTGATTGTAAACAAAAGCTTACATAAAGTAGCTAAAAGTATTAACCCAATCCTTCCCGGGAGAAACTGAAACAAGAACAATTTTCAGCTGAACTTTACAGCAAAAGGAAGCAAAATAAAAAATGAAAGTTTATTGCAATAATGTTTCCTTTTTAATAATGAAACATTTTATGTGTTGTTGAAATGTTGAGTTGAACGGTCCTTTCTTACTGCTGCAGACTGATTGAAGTTCCTCGTGCGCGTTGTCTGGCGGTTCTTTTTCTGTATTTCAGGTGCGTTTGTGGCAGCACTGAGTTTTTTAGGGCGGCCTTAGGTGCTGGGGCATGTCTAGTCGGTCTGACTTTTGTAAGCACAGGGCTGTTAATCTATACACTCCCCTCAAGTGTGCATGTAGGGATACCATCTCAGCCATGTTTTCTTGGACACGTATGAGTTACACATGCTGCAGGGTGTGCAGGGAGGAACATGGTAGGGAGGGATTCCTCCCCTAGGTAGTTTATAGGTCAGAATGGTAAATTTGATCCCGTTATGAGGACTGGAGAATCCATCAGCTCTAGGACAGCAGCTGCATAGCTGGTGCATCAGACACTTAGCGATGTCTAATTCTAAAATATTTTCATTTTTCTCAAGCAGCAAATCATATTATGGTTCTTCTTCCAGCCCCTCAGTATTTTAGCATCAAGCATGAAGCGGAACAGATCTTATTTGACCTGTGGCCAGACAGCCGCAGTATATAAAATGCACAAACACGGTATATTATAGGGAGATTAAAGGCAAATAAACCTGCAATAAAAATACCCTCACGTGCATTAGATCATTTTATTACTGCGCTTCTGTTGGAACAGAACTGATCACAAGCTATACATGAGACAGTCCTGTTTGTTCTGGTCACAATGTACTTAAAGGGACAGTTTACCGTGCTTTGGTGCAGCTGGTATAACAAGTCATTGAGAGCACATTAAGGGAAACACATTTTACAGGAAACACTTTGAAATTGTAATATATAATGTATCATTTATACACAATTAAACAACTTTGCTATATACTTTCATTATTTATTTTGCCCCTTTTTTCCTATAATTTTGAAAACTGAAAAAGCACATGACAGACTCACAAGCCTTTCCCTGCTATATACCTGTCTTTAATTTGCAGTTCATTATCTTATCTTTCCTGAAGATGCAAACAATACTGATGTTGTCAACACAATGACAGTGGAAAGTCCTTGCTTCTCTAGACACCAGTGCTTGGGGGAGGTTAAACATTGAAAAACAATTGCAGCAAACAAAGGGGCCGATTTATCAAGGGCTCCTGATGCCCCTCTTTCTGTGCAAGCCTTCAGGCTGGAAACAGCAGTTCTTAAGACCACTGCTACTTAACTGATCCGCCGCCTATGAGGCTGCGGACATCAATCCGCCTGATCCTATACTATCGGGCTGATTTACACCCCCTGCTAGCGAATCTTCAGGGGGCGGCATTGCACAAGCAGTTCTCTAGAACTGCTTCTGCAATGTTAAATGCAGACAGCGTATTCTGTCGGCATTCAGAGATGTCTGGCAGACATGATACGCTACAGCGGATTATGTCCGCCAAACAATGTTAATTTGGCCCAAAATGTTAACCTGTTCTAATAACTTTCAGCTTCTGCTGATATATTAATCTGTTGAAACGCTGCAGAAATCTGTAGTAGTTACACATTGCTTATTATGCCTTTAAGTTCTGCAGGGCCTGTTAATATATCAGCAGCTATTTGGACCTATGCATCTCTCCTTGTTAAATGGATTTAAAAGGGAAATAATATAATATTATAATTAGGGTTGCACCGATACCGATACTAGTATCGGTATCGGTACCGATACCAAGTATTTGCATGAGTACTTGTACTCATGCAAATGCACCGATACTTAAACCGATAGCTCCACTTCCTACCCATTTGCTATCGTGTGGTGTTTTTTCAAACTGCATGTTCCCATTTCATTTTAAACTGGAGTGGAGACTAAACTAAAAAAAAATGGTTTACTACTGTTCTGCCAATACAAATTGCTGTTATTTGTATTATTGTAGGAGAGATCACTGTACCTCGTTCAGACAAACCCCTGAAGTACTGGGCAGTTCATAAACAGATTTCCAGCTCTGGCTAAAATGGGCCAAAAATATCTTTCTGCACCATGCAGTAATGTGGAAAGTGAAAGACTGTTCAACTTAGAGTCGAACCTCCATACAAATGTCAGATTGATGTTATATAACAGCCCTACAACCCAATTGCATCACCCCTTTAAATGTAATATTTTATTGTAATATTTTTTATTTATAAACATGTTCAGTGAACTTTTTTATTATTTCATAATGTCTTTTGAATTACAGTCCTTTATAATTATAAAGAAGGAATCTTAAATAATTAGTCTGTATTGTGCTTGGTAAACTGTCACATGACATTAAAAAAAAGTATCAGTAATTGGTATCGGCGAGTATTTGAAAACAAGTATCGGTACTTGTACTCGGTCATAAAAAAATGGTATCGGTGCAACCCTAATTATAATACATTACACAATTGTCTTATTGCATATAAACACATTGTTGAGCAAATCCAATCAGGGGTGACATACGTGGGTATCTGCCTGTCATTGGCTGTGTTCAGCTCAGGACTATGGGGCATATTTATCAAGCGTATGGAGCTTGATGCCCCGTGTTTCCTGCGAGCCATAACCTGTCCGCCTACTCTGAGGCCGCGGACAGAAATTGTCAGAAATCAACCCGATCGAATACGATCGGATTGATTGACATCCCCTGCTAGCGGCGGATTGGCCGTGAATCTGTAGGGGGCGGTATTGCACCAGAAGTTCACCAGAACTGCTGGTGCAATGATAAATGCTGAGAGCGTATGCTGTCGGCATTTATCGATGTGCAGCGGACGTGATCCGCTATATTGGATCATGTCCGCTCGCACCATCATAAATATGCCCCTAATAGTGCATTGATGCTCTGGAGCTAACTTTAACTAATAAAATGTTCAATTATTATTTTTTTATGTCCCTTTAATGTTTGAATTTTTCAGCCAAGGAGATGATTGTCTGGTTAAACCTCATTAAAGAGATATGAAACCCAATAATGTTCTCTTGTGTGATTCAGATATAGAGCATAGAAGGTTTCCAATTTACTTCTATTATATAATTTGCTTCATTCTCATGATATTCTGTGTTGAAGAGATACTTAGGTAGATGTCTACAGAGCGCTAAATGACAGGAAATAGTGCTGCCCTCTAGTGCAAAATCTAGTGCAAATAGATAACTGCTGTCATATAGTGCTCCAGACACCTGCACGCTCCTGAGCTTACCTACCTGCAGATTCCAAGAGAACAAAGAAAAATTGATAATAGAAGTAAGCTAAAAATTTGTTAAAAATAGCTGCTTTATCTGAATCTTCGGGGGATGTAGGTTTCATATCCCTGCAGTTCCTGACAAATTAACATTTATTGAGTCTGTTGTATATTCTGTGCTACAGCTATAGGGGTAGATTTATTATGCTGCAGATGCAGCCTGAGTGCTCGCTGCTTCTTAACTCATTCGCCACCTCTGAGGCGACGGACAGCAATCAACCCGATCGGATACGATCGGAATGATTGACACCCCCTGGTAGCGGCCGATTGGCCACAAATGTGCAGAGGGCAGCATTGCACAAGCATTTCACCAGAAAGATCCGACAGAAGATCAAGTCCGCCCGACACTTGATAAATCTACCCTATAGAGTTTGCTGACAGTGTTCCCAGGTATTTATGCTTAAAACCTCAGTATACTATTAGCAACAATCTGCTTCTGTCAATAGCATTAACGGGTTTAAATTATTCCAAATTTGATTGGCCGCATAAACCAAGGATCTTGATAAGGAAATATTAACAGTGGCGTCTCTACGTCACAATTGGGCTCACTGTGATTAGACAGCGGCCTGTAATGTGGTTGGTAAAACTATTTATAAAAATAAAACATTAGAATGAGAATGAGAAATAATACACTAGGCCCTAGAAAAGTCAGCACTCTTTTAAAAAATACAAAAAAACACGAGTCTTGCGTTATGAGTAAAAAAGCAACGTTAACTTAAGCCTCATAATGCTGCTTTTTTACTACCGCTGCTATTACGAGTCTTGTAGGTACAGCTGTCCCGCACACTTTTTTGGCCTTACTGCAAATCAACTTAAGCAAATTGCGTATAGTCTTTTTTATATGGGACTTCCATAGCGCGTGAGCGGTACAGCCTATCCCGCAAGATTCGTAACGCATTCTAAAGTCAGTAGTTATGAGTTTTACACTACAACGCTGTAGCATAAAACTCATAACTAAAGTGCTAAAAAGTACACTAAACACCCATAAACTACCTATTAACCCCTAAACCAAGGCCCTCCCACATCGCAAACACAAAAATTAAATTATTAACCCCTAATCTGCCGCTCCGGACATCGCCACCACTAACATATTAACCCCTAAACTGCCACACTCCCGCCTCGCAAACATTAGTTAAATATTATTAACCCCTAATCTGCTTTCCCTAACATCGCCGCCACCTACCTACATTTATTAACCCCTAATCTGCGGCCCCCAACGTCGCCGCTACTATATTACATTTATTAACCCCTAAATCTAAGTCTAACCCTAACCCTAACACCCAGTAACTTAAATATAATTAAAATAAATACAAATAAAAAATACTATCATTACCTAAATAATTCCTATTTAAAACTAAATACTTACCTATAAAATAAAACCTAAGCTAGCTACAATATAACTAATAGTTACATTGTATCTATCTTAGGGTTTATTTTTATTTTACAGGGAAGTTTGTATTTATTTAAACTAGGTAGAAAAGTTACTAAATAGTTATTAACTATTTAATAACTACCTAGCTAAAATAAATACAAATTGACCTGTAAAATAAAACCCAACCTGACTTACACTAACACCTAGCCTAACCATACAATTAAATAAATTCCCTAAATTAAATACAATTAACTAAATTCAAAACAATTAGCTAAATTACAAAAAAACCCCACTAAATTACAGAAAATAAAAAACAAATTACAAGATCTTTAAACTAATTACACCTAATCTAATAGCCCTATAAAAAAGAAAGCCCACCCAAAATAAAAAAAAACCTAGCCTAATCTAAACTACCAATAGCCCTTAAAAGGTCATTGCCCCAAAGAAATCAGCTCTTTTACCTGTAAAAAAAAAATACAAACAACCCCCCAACAGTAAAACCCACCACCCACACAACCAACCCCCCATTGCCCTGAAAAGAGCATTTGGATGGGCATTGCCATTAAAAGGGCATTTAGCTCTATTGTGGCCCAAAGCCCTAACCTAAAAAAAAACCACCCTTAAAAAATCATAACACTAACCCCCTAAGATTCACTTACCGGGAGAAGTCTTCATTCAAGTGGCAAGATGTCCTCAACGAAGCTGGCAGAAGTGGTCCTCCAGACGGGAAGAACTGGTCCTCCAGATGGGCAGACGTCTTCACTCAGACGGCATCTTCTATCTTGATCCTTCCAACGTGGAGCAGCTCCATCTTCAAGACATCCGGTGCGGAGCATCCTCTTCCAACAACGACTACCCAACGAATGAAGGTACCTTTAAGTGACGTCATCCAAGATGGCGTCCCTTACATTCCGATTGGCTGATAGATTTCTATCAGCCATTCGGAATTAAGGTAGAAAAAATCCTATTCGCTGATGCAATCAGCCAATATTCTTGAACTTCAATTCTATTGGCTGATTGCATCAGCCAATTGGATTTTTCCTACCTTAATTCCGATTAGCTGATAGAATCCTATCAGCCAATCGGAATTCAAGGGACTCCAACTTGGATTACGTCATTTAAAGGAACCGTCATTCGTCGGGTAGTCGTCGGTCTGGATGGATGCTCCGCGTCGGCTGGCTTGAAGATGGACCCGCTCTGCTCCGGATGGATGAAGATGCCGCCTGGATGAAGACTTCTGCCCGTCTGGAGGTCCTCTTCTGCCCGGATAGGATGAAGACTTCGGACCATCTGGAGGACCACTTGTGCCCAGCTGGGTGAAGACATCTCAAGGTAGGGTGATCTTCAAGGGGGTAGTGTTAGGTTTTATTAAGGGGGGATTGGGTGGATTTTAGAGTAGGGTTGTGTGTGTGGGTGGTGGGTTGTAATGTTGGGGGAGTATTGTACTTTTTTTTTACAGGTAAAAGAGCTGATATTACTTTGGTTCAATGCCCCGCAAAAGGCCCTTTTAAGGGCTATTTGTAATTTAGTATAGGGTAGGGATTTTATTATTTTGGGGGTCTTTTTTATTTTATTAGGGGGATTAGATTAGGTGTAATTAGTAAATTCTTGTAATTATTTTATTACTTTCTGTAAATTAGTGGGGGGGTCGTACTTTAGTTTATTTAATTTAATTGTAATTAATTGTAGTTAGTTTAGGTAATTCATTTAATTATAGTGTAGTGTTAGGTGTAATTGTAACTTAGGTTAGGGTTTATTTTACAGGTAAATTTGTACTTATTTTAGCTAGGTAGTTATTAATAAATAGTTAATTACTATTTAATAACTATTGTACTTAGTTAATATAAATACAAAGTTGCCTGTAATATAAAAATAAACCCTAAGATAGATACAAATGTAACTTTTAGTTATATTATAGCTATCTTAGGGTTTATTTTATAGGTATTTACTTTTAAATAGGAATAATTTATTAGTAGTAATTTTATTTATATTGTTTTAAATTATATTTAAATTAGGGGGTGTTAGGGTTAGGGTTAGACTTAGGTTTAAGGGTTATGAGCTTTATTATAGTGGCGGCGACATTGTGGGCATCATATTAGGGGTTAATTAATATAATGTAGGGTTCGGTGATGTTGGGGGCAGCCGATTAGGGGTTCATAGGTATAATGTAGGTGGCGGAGGTGTCCGGAGTGGCAGATTAGGGGTTATAATATAATGCAGGTGTCAGCGATGTTGTGGGCGGAAGATTAGGAGTTAATAAGTGTAATATTAGGGGTGTTTAGACTCAGGGTTCATGTTAGGGTGTTAGGCGTAGACATAAATTTACTTGCCCCATAGGAAACAATGGGGCTGCGTTAGGAGCTGAACGCTGCTTTTTTGCAGGTTTTAGGGGTTTTTTCAACCGAATCTGCCCCATTGTTTCCTATGGGGAAATCGTGCACAAGCACGTTTTTCCAACTCACCACTACCGTAAGCAGCGCTGGTATTGAGGTGAGATGTGGAGCAAAATTTTGCTCTCTGCTCATTTTTCAGAGGCTAATATCAGCGTTGTTTGTAGGTGAGCGGTGAGCTGAAACTGAGCGTTAGCAATGCACGGCCTTACCGACAAAACTCTTAATAAGATATTAAACTGCAAATCAGGGACATTTATGTGATAGGGTTAGGCTTGTGAAGCTGTCATTTTCAGACTTAAATTAGAGGAAAATGAGACAAAATAAAGAATGAAATGATATAACAGAGTTGTTTTACTCTATAAAATTATACATTTTATATTACAGTCTCACAATATTTACTGTACCTTTAACTAAGGGTGAACCTGGTTGGATTTACAATACTTTGGATATAGCAGTCACAGACAGTCAGGCATTTGTCCAAATTCTGTGATTTCTTATTGGGGCCTTCCTAGCGCAGAGCTGGCAGACTCTTTAGAGACTGTGTGCTCAAAATGGCAATAATCTAAACAAAATCTCTAGCGGGCAGCATGATACTACAGACAAAGAATATGGCAGGAACCCAGGGATAGCGCTACATGCTGAGGGACAACAGTTGGTTTTTTTTGCATGTCACTTTAGGTATAAACTGCCAGTCATCATTAACCCATGCATAGTGTGTGAGTACTGAAGTATATATGTGCTACGCTTGCATCTGGCAGCTGAGCTGTGTTGTGAATTGCTAATATACTATAGAATATATCAGTCTGCTCTATGATTGCAGACTAAAACAGTAGTTTATATAGTGAGTGAGGACAACTCTTCAGTAATGTAAACACCACATGCTAAATGTCATGACCCCATAACCGCACAGCAGCACCTTTTGTTCTCTCATTTCTCTATTCAGCAAGTTTCTTTCTCTGCATGTTTATTTATTTTTTATTATTTTTCATATATTATTCTGCTTACTCTTCTCAAAATAATGTGCTGTGCCTTCCTAAGTGCAATCTGGCAGCCTCAGATGCCATATGTATATTCTTATTTACTAGTACATGTTAATAGTTTTTTATTATTGTAGTCTTCCTGTGCCCCAGATATATAAGGGGTTTATCTCTCCCCACATACATCACAGACATTCTTAGCTCACAGTAAGTGAGGAGATGTAACCTTTCAAGGATATTGGCTGACCGCAATAAGCTGTGTTCCCCAACAACCTAAGTTGTATACTCACTCATAACAGCAATCTATAGAATGTGCTATAGTTTGTGGGATTTGTGGTAGCCTGATGTTATGTGTTGCAGAATGATACTGTATTACATAGTAATATTATGTGTCAGTATGATACTGTATTACATAGTAATATTATGTGTCAGTATGATACTGTATTACATAGTAATATAATGTGTCAGTATGATGTTGTATTACATAGTAATATTATGTGTCAGTATGATGTTGTATTACATAGTAATATTATGTGTCAGTATGATGTTGTATTATGTAGTAATATTATGTGTCAGTATGATGCTGTATTACGTAGTAATATTATGTGTCAGTATGATGTTGTATTACATAGTATTACATGGTAATATTATGTGTCAGTATGATGCTGTATCACATAGTAATATTATGTGTCAGTATGATGTTGTATTATGTAGTAATATTATGTGTCAGTATGATGCTGTATTACGTAGTAATATTATGTGTCAGTATGATGTTGTATTACATAGTAATATTATGTGTCAGTATGATGCTGTATTACATAGTAATATTATGTGTCAGTATGATGCTGTGTTACATAGTAATATTATGTGTCAGTATGATGCTGTATTACATAGTAATATTATGTGTCCGTATGATGTTGTATTACATAGTAATATTACGTGTCAGTATGATGCTGTATTACGTGGTAATATTATGTGTCAGTATGATGTTGTATTACATAGTAATATTATGTGTCAGTATGATGTTGTATTACATTGTAATATTATGTGTCAGTATGATGTTGTATTACGTAGTAATATTATGTGTCAGTATGATGCTGTATTACGTAGTAATATTATGTGTCAGTATGATGTTGTATTACATAGTAATATTATGTGTCAGTATGATGCTGTGTTACATAGTAATATTATGTGTCAGTATGATGTTGTATTACATAGTAATATTATGTGTCAGTATGATGCTGTGTTACATAGTAATATTATGTGTCAGTATGATGCTGTATTATATAGTAATATTATGTGTCCGTATGATGTTGTATTACATAGTAATATTATGTGTCAGTATGATGTTGTATTACATAGTAATATTATGTGTTAGTATGATGTTGTATTACATAGTAATATTTTGTGTCAGTATGATGTTGTATTGCATAGTAATATTATGTGTCAGTATGATGCTGTATTACATAGTAATATTATATGTCAGTATGATGTTGTATTACATAGTAATATTATGTGTTAGTATGATGTTGTATTACATAGTAATATTATGTGTCAGTATGATGTTGTATTACATAGTAATATTATGTGTCAGTATGATGTTGTATTACATAGTAATATTATGTGTCAGTATGATGTTGTATTACATAGTAATATTATGTGTCAGTATGATGTTGTATTACGTAGTAATATTATGTCAGTATGATGCTGTATTACATAGTAATATTATGTGTCAGTATGATGTATTACATAGTAATATTATGTGTCAGTATGATGTTGTATTACATAGTAATATTATGTGTCAGTATGATGTTGTATTACATAGTAATAGTATGTGTTAGTATGATGCTGTATTACATAGTAATATTATGTGTCAGTAATGTTGTATTACATAGTAATATTATGTATCTATATGATATTGTATTACATAGTAATAGTATGTGTTAGTATGATGCTGTATTGCATAGTAATATTATGTGATATAAAGATAAAGATATCCCAGCGCCTACTAAAACCTTATGGGCCCAGGAGGGTGATACCTAGTTATCACCTAGAAGCAAATGATAAATAGGAAGGTAAATCCTAGGCGCCAACTAGAGGCTAAGGTTTAAAATATTTATTACAACTCAAGGTTCGTATTAAAATACAATGCTAAAAATACAATTAAAAAACAATACTAAAAAGCATGGATCCACGCTAAAACAAATAATATATTATAACAATATACACAGGGCAGTTATGCAAAGGACAGCGTATACAATAGTGCTGCAAAGTGACTTGGTGCTAAAAAATGGAGTGGTAACAACCAGTGAATGCAATAAGGAATTCCAATAAAGCAGAGAAAAAATAAAAATTTCAATATCAAAATAATGTCCGGTGTGTAGAAATGTGTTCTTAAAATAAATGTCAGTGCAAAAGGTAGTCAATGTGGAAAAAAATCAAACATCACAATCTTAATCCAAAATGAATCCACTGTGGTACTCCTTTCGGTGTGCTTCCAAAAGAAGAAAACATTTTTGTGTTAGCAAATGTTTGCTATTAGTGTCCAAATATGGAAAAAAATATGGAAAAAAAAAACCAAAAATAGGAATTGTTAGTGAAGGTGTAGCCAGCCTAGGTTGGCTGAAATGGTGAAGACAAGTGCACTATAGATAGCACAGTGCAAGCAATTCCAAAGATAAAAAATCGAAAAATAAGGGAAAATAAGGGAAAAATATATATAAAAAAACCTGTGAAGAGAAAGAAAAAATGCAATGTGTAAAATAATCACAATATATTCCTCCAATTGAAATAAGGCTTACCAGTGTTGTCTACGCGTTTCGGCCTGCTCTAGGCCTTTATCAAGAGTCTTGATAAAGGCCTAGAGCAGGCCGAAACGCGTAGACAACACTGGTAAGCCTTATTTCAATTGGAGGAATATATTGTGATTATTTTACACATTGCATTTTTTCTTTCTCTTCACAGGTTTTTTTATATATATTTTTCCCTTATTTTCCCTTATTTTTCGATTTTTTATCTTTGGAATTGCTTGCACTGTGCTATCTATAGTGCACTTGTCTTCACCATTTCAGCCAACCTAGGCTGGCTACACCTTCACTAACAATTCCTATTTTTGGTTTTTTTTTCCATATTTTTTTCCATATTTGGACACTAATAGCAAACATTTGCTAACACAAAAATGTTTTCTTCTTTTGGAAGCACACCGAAAGGAGTACCACAGTGGATTCATTTTGGATTAAGATTGTGATGTTTGATTTTTTTCCACATTGACTACCTTTTGCACTGACATTTATTTTAAGAACACATTTCTACACACCGGACATTATTTTGATATTGAAATTTTTATTTTTTCCCTGCTTTATTGGAATTCCTTATTGCATTCACTGGTTGTTACCACTCCATTTTTTAGCACCAAGTCACTTTGCAGCACTATTGTATACGCTGTCCTTTGCATAACTGCCCTGTGTATATTGTTATAATATATCATTTGTTTTAGCGTGGATCCATGCTTTTTAGTATTGTATTTTAATTGTATTTTTAGCATTGTATTTTAATACGAACCTTGAGTTGTAATAAATATTTTAAACCTTAGCCTCTAGTTGGCGCCTAGGATTTACCTTCCCATAGTAATATTATGTGTCAGTATGATATTGTATTACATAGTAATAGTATGTGTTAATATGATGTATTACATAGTAATGTTATGTGTCAGTATGATGCTGTATTACATAGTAATATTATATGTCAGTATGATGTTGTATTACATAGTTATATTATGTGTCAGTATGATGTTGTATTACATAGTAATATTATGTGTCAGTATGATGTTGTATTACATAGTAATATTATGTGTCAGTATGATGTTGTATTACATAGTAACATTATATGTCAGTATGATGTTGTATTACATAGTAATATTATGTGTTAGTATGATGCGGTATCACATAGTAATATTATGTGTCAGTATGATGTTGTATTACATAGTAATATTATGTGTCAGTATGATGTTGTATTACATAGTAATATAATGTGCCAGTATGGTGTTGTATTACATAGTAATATTATGTGTCAGTATGATGTTGTATTACATAGTAATATTATGTGTCAGTATGATGTTGTATTACATGGTAATATTATGTGTCAGTATGATGCTGTATTACATAGTAATATTATATGTCAGTATGATGTTGTATTACATAGTAATATTATGTGTTAGTATGATGCGGTATCACATAGTAATATTATGTGTCAGTATGATGTTGTATTACATAGTAATATTATGTGTCAGTATGATGTTGTATTACATAGTAATATAATGTGCCAGTATGGTGTTGTATTACATAGTAATATTATGTGTCAGTATGATGTTGTATTACATAGTAATATTATGTGTCAGTATGATGTTGTATTACATGGTAATATTATGTGTCAGTATGATGCTGTATTAAATAGTAATATTATGTATCTGTATGATGTTGTATTACATAGTAATATTATGTGTCAGTATGATGTTGTATCATATATTAATATTATGTGTCAGTATGGTGTTCTATTACATAGTAATATTATGTGTCAGTATGATGTTCTATTACATAGTAATATTATGTGTCAGTATGATGTTGTATTACATAGTAATATGTGTCAGTATGATGTTGTATTACATAGTAATATTATGTGTCAGTATGATGCTGTATTACATGGTAATATTATGTGTCAGTATGATGCTGTATTAAATAGTAATATTATGTATCTGTATGATGTTGTATTACATAGTAATATTATGTGTCAGTATGATGTAGTATTACATAGTAATATTATGTGTCAGTATGATGTAGTATTACATAGTAATATTATGTGTCAGTATGATGCTGTATTACATAGTAATATTATGTGTCAGTATGATGTTGTATTACATAGTAATATTATGTGTCAGTATGATGTTGTATTATATAGTAATATTATGTGTCAGTATGATGTAGTATTACATAGTAATATTATGTGTCAGTATCATGTTGTATTACATAGTAATATTATGTGTCAGTATGATTTTGTATTACATACTAATATTATGTGTCAGTATGATGCTGTATTACATAGTAATATTATGTGTCAATATGATGCTGTATTATATAGTAATATTATATGTTATTATGATGTTGTATTATATAGTAATATTGTCAGTATGATGCTGTATTACATAGTAATATTATGTGTTAGTATGATGCTGTATCACATAGTAATATTATGTGTCAGTATGATGTTGTATTACATAGTAATATTATGTGTCAGTATGATGTTGTATTACATAGTAATATTATGTGTAGTTTTCATACAATTTGATGTGTTACATTATTATGTTATGTTACAGGGGAAAGTGTTAAAATTAGATCTTAAGGAATGCTGATACGTTACAGTGTAGTGTTGCAATAAAGTGTCATGATGTATTGCAGTGTGCAGTTGTGTTACATTGTGATGTTGTGTTACATTGCGTTGTTGTGTTACATTGTGATGTTGTGTTACATTGTGTTGTTGTGTTACAGTGTTCTGTTGTGTTACAGTGTGCTGTGTTACATTGTGATGTTGTGTTACATTGTGTTGTTGTGTTACATTGTGATGTTGTGTTACATTGTGTTGTTGTGTTACAGTGTTCTGTTGTTTTACAGTGTGATGCTGTGTTACAGTGTGCTGTTGTGTTACATTGTGTTGCAGTGTGCTGTTGTGTTACATTGCGATGTTGTGTTACATTGTGCTGTTGTTTTACATTCTGATGTGTTGCAGTGTGCTGTTGTGTTACATTGTGATGTTGTTTTACATTCTGATGTTGTGTTACATTGTGCTGTTGTGCTACAGTGTGCTGTTGTTTTACATTGTGCTGTTGTGCTACCTTGTGATATTGTGTTACAGTGTGCTGTGTTACAGTGTGCTGTTGTGTTACATTGTGCTATTGTGTTACATTGCGATGTTGTGTTACATTGTGCTGTTGTGTTACATTGTGATGTTGTGTTACAGTGTGCTGTTGTGTTACAGTGTGCTGTTGTGTTACATTGTGCAGTTGTGTTACATTGTGCTGTTATTTAACATTGTGCTGTTGTGTCCATGGTTCACTGGCCTTGCAGTTTAGAAGCATCAGGTTTAATTGGTGCTGAGGAGAGAAGGTTCCCATGGCAACAACACAGCCCAGGTCTGCAGTGCGCTACTGAGGGGTAGGACACACCCGAAGAGAGGGATGGAGAGAAAGAAGGAGAGGAAGAAGGGGGGAGAGGGAGAGAATGAGGGAGAGATGAAAAGATAGAGGGATATTAGAGAGAAATAGAGGGGAATGTGGAGAAAAAGATGCGGTGTGAAGAGATGGAGAGAGAGAGGGAGAAACAGATTATAAGCACATACAAGAGTTGGTAATAAAGGGAATATCTTGCAGAACAGAGAGTGAATAAGATTCATGGGTTTATAGGGGCCTGTAAAGTGAAACAGGAATCATAGGAGAGTTTAATAGCAATAGCAGAAGGAAGAACAGAAGTAAACAAAATGTAAAATAATTTAAAGGATGGGGGAAAGAGAGGCAGGAAAGGCATACCCAGTAAACAAAAGAAGAAAGGGAAGAAAATGTGCATGACAGAAATATGGAGATTGAGTGAGTGGCTGCATAAGAAATCATTCTGGTCCTGATATCTATACTGTTCAATATTTGATTAAAGTTTGTTGCCAAGCTCCTCCTCATGTCAATAAGCCACTCCTCCAATCAGCTGATACCTTGGCAACTTACCAAATCCCTTCCCACCTAACCCTACTCAAATAATTTAAATCTACACTAAAAAATTATTAAGTTACCAAAAACTAACAACTAAGTTACAAAAAATAGCAAACACTAACGCCTAGATTTAGAGTTCTGCGGCCAAAGGGGCGCGTTAGCTACGCATGCTTTTTTCTGGCCGCACCTTTTAAATACCGCTGGTATTGAGAGTTCACAGAATGGCTGCATTAGGCTCCAAAAAAGGAGCGTAGAGCATATTTAACGCAACTTCAACTCTCGATACCATCGGTGCTTACGGACGCGGCCAGCTTCAAAAACGTGCTCGTGCACGATTCCCCCATAGAAAACAATGGGGCTGTTTGAGCTGAAAAAAAACCTAACACCTGCAAAAAAGCCGCGTTCAGCTCCTAACGCAGCCCCATTGTTTGCTATGGGGAAACACTTCCTACGTCTGCACCTAACACTCTAACATGTACCCCGAGTCTAAACACCCCTAACCTTACACTTATTAACCCCTAATCTGCCGACCCGCTATCGCTGACCCCTGCATATTATTATTAACCCCTAATCTGCCGCTCCGTAAACCGCCGCTACTTACATTATCCCTATGTACCCCTAATCTGCTGCCCCTAACACCGCCGACCCCTATATTATATTTATTAACCCCTAATCTGCCCCCCACAACGTTGCCTCCACCTGCCTACACTTATTAACCCCTAATCTGCCGAGCGGACCGCACCGATATTATAATAAAGTTATTAACCCCTAATCCACCTCACTAACCCTATAATAAATAGTATTAACCCCTAATCTGCCCTCCCTAACATCGCCGACACCTAACTTCAAACATTAACCCCTAATCTGCCGACTGGAGCTCACCGCTATTCTAATAAATGTATTAACCCCCAAAGCTAAGTCTAACCCTAACACTAACACCCCGCTAAGTTAAATATAATTTAAATCTAACGAAATTAATTAACTCTTATTAAATAAATTATTCCTATTTAAAGCTAAATACTTACCTGTAAAATAAACCCTAATATAGCTACAATATAAATTATAATTATATTATAGCTATTTTAGGATTAATATTTATTTTACAGGCAACTTTGTATTTATTTTAACCAGGTACAATAGCTATTAAATAGTTAAGATCTATTTAATAGCTAAAATAGTTAAAATAATTACAAAATTACCTGTAAAATAAATCCTAACCTAAGTTACAATTAAACCTAATACTACACTATCAATAAATTAATTAAATAAAATACCTACAATTACCTACAATTAAACCTAACACTACACTATCAATAAATTAATTAAATACAATATCTACAAATAAATACAATGAAATAAACTAACTAAAGTACAAATAATAAAAAAGAACTAAGTTACAAAAAATAAAAAAATATTTACAAACATCAGAAAAATATTACAACAATTTTAAACTAATTACACCTACTCTAAGCCCCCTAATAAAATAACAAAGCCCCCCAAAATAAAAAATGCCCTACCCTATTCTAAATTAAAAAAGTTCAAAGCTCTTTTACCTTACCAGCCCTGAACAGGGCCCTTTGTGGGGCATGCCCCAAAGAATTCAGCTCTTTTGCCTGTAAAAAAAACACATACAATACCCCCCCAACATTACAACCCACCACCCACATACCCCTAATCTAACCCAAACCCCCCTTAAATAAACCTAACACTAAGCCCCTGAAGATCTTCCTACCTTATCTTCACCATACCAGGTTCACCGATCGGTCCTCGGAAGTATTGATCCAAGCCTCGGAAGTGTTGATCCAAGCCCAAACGGGGGGCTGAAGAGTGACGTCCATCCTCGGGCTGAAGTCTGGAGCCAAGCGGCGACTGAAGAACTCCATCATCGGGCTGAAGTCGGAAGTCCATCATCGGGATGAAGTCTTCTATCAAGCAGCATCTTCAATCTTCTTTCTTCCGGAGCCATCATCTTCCAGCCGACGCAGAACATCCTCTTCTCCCGACACCTACTCGCCGAATGACGGTTCCTTTAAATGACGTCATCCAAGATGGCGTCTGTCGAATTCCGATTGGCTGATAGGATTCTATCAGCCAATCGGAATTAAGGTAGGAAAATTCTGATTGGCTGATGGAATCAGCCAATCAGATTGAGCTCGCATTCTATTGGCTGATCGGAACAGCCAATAGAATGCGAGCTCAATCTGATTGGCTGATCAGATCAGCCAATCGGATTGAACTTCAATCTGATTTGCTGATTCCATCAGCCAATCAGAATTTTCCTACCTTAATTCCGATTGGCTGAAAGAATCCTATCAGCCAATCGGAATTCGACGGACGCCATCTTGGATGACGTCATTTAAAGGAACCGTCATTCGGCGAGTAGGCATCGGGAGAAGAGGATGTTCCGCGTCGGCTGGAAGATGATGGCTCCGGAAGAAAGAAGATTGAAGATGCTGCTTGATAGAAGACTTCATCCCGATGATGGACTTCCGACTTCAGCCCGATGATGGATTTCTTCAGTCGCCGCTTGGATCCAGACTTCAGCCCGAGGATGGACGTCACTCTTCAGCCCCCCGCTTGGGCTTGGATCAACACTTCCGAGGCTTGGATCAAGATTTCCGAAGACCGATCAGTGAACCTGGTATGGTGAAGATAAGGTAGGAAGATCTTCAGGGGCTTAGTGTTAGGTTTATTTAAGGGGGGTTTGGGTTAGATTAGGAGTATGTGGGTGGTGGGTTGTAATGTTGGGGGGGGGTATTGTATGTGTTTTTTTTACAGGCAAAAGAGCTGAATTCTTTGGGGCATGCCCCGCAAAGGGCCCTGTTCAGGGCTGGTAAGGTAAAAGAGCTTTGAACTTTTTTAATTTAGAATAGGGTAGGGCATTTTTTTATTTTGGGGGGCTTTGTTATTTTATTAGGGGGCTTAGAGTAGGTGTAATTAGTTTAAAATTGCAATATTTTTCTAATGTTTGTAAATATTTTTTTATTTTTTGTAACTTAGTTCTTTTTTATTTTTTGTACTTTAGTTAGTTTATTTCATTGTATTTATTTGTAGGAATTGTATTTAATTAATTTATTGATAGTGTAGTGTTAGGTTTAATTGTAGATAATTGTAGGTATTGTATTTAATTAATTTATTGATAGTGTTAGGTTTAATTGTAGGTAATTGTAGGTATTTTATTTAATTAATTTATTGATAGTGTAGTGTTAGGTTTAATTGTAACTTAGGTAAGGATTTATTTTACAGGTAATTTTGTAATTATTTTAATTAGGTAACTATTAAATAGTTATTAACTATTTAATAGCTATTGTACCTGGTTAAAATAAATACAAAGTTGCCTGTAAAATAAATATAAATCCTAAAATAGCTATAATATAATTATAATTTATATTGTAGCTATATTAGGGTTTATTTTGCAGGTAAGTATTTAGCTTTAAATAGGAATAATTTATTTAATAAGAGTTAATTTATTTTGTTAGATTTAAATTATATTTAACTTAGGGGGGTGTTAGTGTTAGGGTTAGACTTAGCTTTAGGGGTTAATCCATTTATTACAGTAGCGGCGAGATTCGGTCGGCAGATTAGGGGTTAATAATTGAAATTAGGTGTCGGCGATGTTAGGGAGGGCAGATTAGGGGTTAATACTATTTATTATAGGGTTATTGAGGCGGGAGTGAGGCGGATTAGGGGTTAATAACTTTATTATAGTAGCGGTGAGATCCGCTCGGCAGATTAGGGGTTAATAATTGTAGGCAGGTGGAGGCGACGTTGAGAGGGGGCAGATTAGGGGTTAATAAATATAATATAGGGGTCGGCGGTGTTAGGGGCAGCAGATTAGGGGTACATAGCTATAATGTAGGTGGCGGCGCTTTGCGGTCGGCAGATTAGGGGTTAATTATTGTAGGTAGCTGGCGGCGACGTTGTGGGATGCAGGTTAGGGGTTAATAAATATAATATAGGGGTCGGCGGTGTTAGGGGCAGCAGATTAGGGGTACATAAGTATAACGTAGGTAGCGGTCGGCAGATTAGGGGTTAAAAAAATGTAATCGAGTGGCGGCGATGTGGGGGGACCTCGGTTTAGGGGTGCATAGGTAGTTTATGGGTGTTAGTGTACTTTAGAGCACAGTAGTTAAGAGCTTTATAAACCGGCGTTAGCCCAGAAAGCTCTTCACTACTGACTTTTTTCAGCGGCTGGAGTTTTGTTGTTAGATTTCTAACACTCACTTCAGCCACGACTCTAAATACCGGAGTTAGAAAGATCCCATTGAAAAGATAGGATACGCAATTGACGTAAGGGGATCTGCGGTATGGAAAAGTCGCGGCTGCAAAGTGAGCGTTAGACCCTTTCCCGACTGACTCCAAATACCGGCGGTAGCCTAAAACCAGCGTTAGGAGCCTCTAACGCTGGTTTTGACGGCTACCGCCAAACTCTAAATCTAGGCCTAAGTTACACAAAAAAATAAACACTAAGTTACAAAAAATAAAAAAGAAATTATCAAAACTTTAAATTAATTACACCTAATCTAAGGGCCCTATGAAAATAAAAAAGCCCCCCAAAATAAAAAAAAAAAACCCTAACCTGAATTAAGGTTGAAAAAATCCTATTGGCTGTTGCAATCAGCCAATAGGATTGAGCTTTCATCCTATTGGCTGAATCCTAGGATTGAGCTCAACCAATAGGATGAATGCTCAATCCTATTGACTGATTGCAACAGCCAATAGGATTTTTCCAACCTTAATTCCGATTGGCTGATAGAATTCTATCAGCCAATTGGAATCTAAGGGACGCTATCTTGGATGACGTCATTTAACGGAACCTTCATTCATCGGTAGTCGTCGTCAGAAGAGGATGCTCCGCTTCGGATGTCTTGAAGATTGAGCCACTCCGCACCGGATGGATGAAGATAGAAGTTGCCGTCTGGATGAAGACTTCTGCGGGCTTGGATGAAGACTTCGGCCGCTTCGTTGAGGACTTCTCCCAGCTTCTTGGAGGATGGATGTTGGATCTTCAAAACTGTAAGTAAATCTTCTGGGGTTAGTGTTAGGATTTTTTAAGAGTTTATTGGGTGGGTTTTAGTTTTAGATTAGGACTTGGGCTGCAATAGAGCTAAATGCCCTTTTAAACTAACTTTTCTTTAGTTAGCTTTTTATTTGGGGGGGTTGGTTGTGTGGGGGGTGGGTTTTACGGTTGGGGGGTATTTGTATTTTTATTTTTACAGGTAAAAGAGCTGATTACTTTGGGGCAATGCCCCGCAAAAGGCCCTTTTTAGGGCTATTTGTAGTTTATTGTATGATAGGGTTTTTTTTATTTTGGGGGGGCTTTTTTATTTTCATAGGGCCCTTAGATTAGGTGTAATTAGTTTAAAGCTTTGATCATTTATTTTTTATTTTTTGTAACTTAGAGTTTATTTTTTTGCGTAACTTAGTGTTTGTTATTTTTTGTAACAGTAATTTTTTAGTGTAGATTTAAATTATTTGAGTAGGGTTAGGTTTTTAAATATATAATATAGTTAATTTAATTTGTAGTTTAATGTAATTTTAGTATAAAAGTTAGGTTAGATTAATTATTAATTTAAGATAGTTTAATGTATTTTTATTATAATAGTTAGGGTAGGTTAATGTTACGGTTACCCTTAGTCTCGCTGAGAGATGGACCGCTTAGTAGCCTGGATCCCTATTGCTAAAGAGGGGAGAAGCTGCTTTCCATAGTATTCTATATGAGTCTCGCAAATATAGAATAATCTCCCTTAGCTGCAGTACAGCTAGGATACCCTTCTGCCCACAAAAACGAGTCAACGCTGCGATTGAGGGTCAAACAAGAACTCAGGACTGGGATGCCCAGCCTGCTTTTTATTAAGGTTACATGCACACAGGGCACTCCCAGGGGGAGAGGGGGGGAAGCACAAAATCCCCCATCACACATTTAGATAGAGAGCACTGTCCTTTGACAGGCCACAATAGGATTACAGTACTTAAGATAACAAGTTTACAAGTTCATCTTATCAATTAGCAGTCTGGCTCCAGAGGTGATTAGACAATAGTTTCTAAAAGCTGAAAAAAAAGAGTTAACTCTTTATGAAATGATACTTGTTACGGTTTTCTTGGAGCCCTTCTTAGGCGCTGGCTTGCTGGTTCAGGCATTGCTGCTGGGAAATAAGCTCTTCACAACAAAATAACTAATGCTTCTGTAACAGTGCTCCCTTTCTGTGGAACACTCTGGCAGACACGGTCTGACCCCTTTTCGGGGCAGACTAAGGCTGTCCAGACCGCTGGTTATGCGGGGCTGAGGTCAGTTTGTCTGGACACCCCGTTGGCGTTGCCATTCTGTTTCCCAGGTCTGTAAGTAATGGTGAAATTGAAGGGTTGCAACGATAAGCTCCAACGTAATAGCCTGCCGTTATCTCCAGAGACCCGGTTCAGCCACACCAACGGGTTATGGTCGGTGACCAGAGTGAACTCCTGACCATATAAATAGGGAGTCAATTTCTTTAATGCCCACACCAAAGCCAAACACTCCTTTTCGACCGCTGCATAGCTGACTTCGCGGGGCAGGAGCTTCCGGCTGATGTAGGCAACTGGATGCTCCCCTCCATCTTCGCCTACTTGGCTGAGGACGGCTCCCAGCCCAAACATGGAAGCATCTGTATGGACGATAAAACGTTTGTTAAGGGCTGGGGCCGCCAAGACAGGAGCGTTAATTAGAGCATTTTTGAGAGCCTGGAAAGCCGTTTCACAGTGGGGAGACCACAGGACCTGTCGAGGTAAGTTCTTTTTGGTCAAGTCAGTCAGGGGTTTGGCAAGTGTGCTGTAGTCTGGTACGAACCGTCTATAGTACCCTGCCGTGCCCAGGAAGGCTAGGACCTGAGTCTTAGTGATGGGGGTGGGCCAATTGGCGACAGCTTCTATTTTGGCCAGCTCTGGTCGCTGCTTTCCACACCCCACCCGGTGACCCAGGTACTGTACCTCGGCCATCCCAAAGTGGCATTTTTCTGGCTTCAGAGTCAGGCCAGCAGCCCGGATCTGATCCAGAACCATTCCCACATGAGCTAAGTGGTCCTCCCAGGACTCACTGTGGATCGCTATGTCGTCCAGGTAGGCGCAAGCAAAACTCTGGAAGCCATCCAGGAGCCCATCCACCAAGCGCTGGAATGTAGCTGGGGCATTCTTCATCCCAAACGGCATTACCCTAAACTGATATAAGCCGAATGGAGTGACGAATGCCGACTTGGGGATAGCCTCCGGGGCCAGGGGAATCTGCCAGTAACCTTTGCAGAGGTCAATAGTGGTCAGGTAATTTCCCCTGGCTATACGATCGAGTAGCTCGTCTACCCTGGGCATAGGGTAAGCGTCCGTCACAGTCTTTTCATTGAGCCTCCGATAGTCTACGCAGAACCGGGTGGTCCCATCTTTCTTGGGCACCAAGACAACTGGGGAGGCCCAGGGACTATCGGAGGGCTCAATTACCCTGAGCTGGAGCATCTCATCGATCTCCTTCTTCATTCCTGTCCTAACTGCTTCAGGGATTCGGTACGGAGCCTGGCGCAAGGGAGCTTGTCCCGGAGTATCTACCTGGTGGGTGGTTAAAGTAGTGTACCCTGGCTTCGGGGAGAAGGTGAGGTGTTTGGACTGGAGGAGTTGGTTGAGCTGCTCCCTTTCAGTGGGGCTAAGTCGGTCCCCTATCTGAACCTGCGCCACTATACCTGTGGGGAGGCTCTTTTCTAATAGGTCTGGAATGGGTAAACTGTCGGGGTCTTCCTGAGGGGAACAACATACGGCCGTCACGTTCTCTGGTCGCTCAAAATATTCCTTGAGCATGTTTACATGGAATGTCTTTCTAAGATTGTTGTCGTGGCAGCTAGCTATCACATAAGTGGTGTCTCCCCTTTTCTCTACGATCTGGTAGGGACCCTGCCAGGACGCCTGCAATTTGTCTGTCTTCACCGGCTTAAGTACTAACACCTTTTGTCCTATGGTGAAGATTCTCTTTCGGGCCCCCCGATCGTACCATACTTTCTGTCTTCTCTGGGCCAACTGGAGATTAGCCCGCACGGATTTGGCTAATTGCTCCATTCGGTCCCTGAGTTCCAGCACGTATGGCACAATTGGGACACCGTCAGCCTCCATCTCTCCCTCCCAGTGCTCCCGGATCAGGTTTAGGGGTCCCCGTACCTTTCTTCCGTAGAGCAACTCGAAGGGAGAGAACCCTGTCGTTTCCTGGGGCACCTCCCGGTAAGCAAATAGGAGGTGCGGCAGGAAGCGTTCCCAGTCTCGGTATTCCTGAGTGAACGTCTTGAGCATTTGCTTGAGGGTCCCATTGAACCTCTCACACAGCCCGTTCGTCTGGGGGTGGTATGGGGAGCTCAGGAGGGACTTAATTTTGCAAACCTGCCAGAGTTGTTGGGTCAATTCAGCCGTAAATTGGGTGCCTCGGTCGGATAGGATTTCTTTTGGAAATCCTACCCGGGAGAACACCTGTACTAGTGCATTCGCTACCGTATCCGCTTGTATGTTGGATAGGGCGACAGCCTCTGGGTACCTGGTAGCATAGTCCACTACGGTAAGAATGTATCGCTTACCGGAGGGACTAGGGGTAGCCAGTGGTCCCACTAGGTCAATAGCAACCCGGCTGAAGGGTTCCTCTACAATGGGCATATTTACTAGCTGGGCTTTAGGGTGATCGCCTCGCCTTCCTACTCGTTGACACACATCGCAGGTGTTACAGTAAGTTCTAACGTCAGCGTGCACCCCTGGCCAAAAGAACGTGTGAGTAATGCGGTGTAGGGTACGGGTAACGGCTAGGTGGCCTGCTAAGGGGATGTCGTGGCCTATTTTGAGGATTTCTTGACGGTATTTGTGGGGCACTACCAGCTGTCGCCTACGCTGTCCCCTTTTCTCTGTCCAGCGGTATAGTTTCCCTTTTTCCCATAAGAATGTTTCGTTATCTGCCCCGCCCCCTCCGGTCTCTGCTCGTTCCCGGTACTTTTGTAAGGTCGGGTCAGTCTTAGACTCTGCCTCGAAAGCATCTGGGGTGTCCCAGGGTATGGGGCCTAACCTGTCAGGCAAGGTCGGGGTAGGTCTTACCTGTGTCTCCCGCACTGGTGAGAGCTCTCGCTCCGTCCGGGCTTGGGCCCGTGTAGTCACTGGGTCCGCCTCGTTGTTGCATACTGGAGCATAGGCAGAAGTCATGGGGCCCAAATCGTTGCCCAGTAGTACTTCGGCAGGTAAATTATCCATTAGGCCCACGTTCACAGCCCCCTTTCCTGCTCCCCAATCAAGATGCACTTTAGCTGTTGGAATTTTGTACACATCCCCCCCCGCCACTCTAACGGCCACAGTCTGTCCGGATCGCTTGTGCTCTGGCACCAAATGACTCTGTACCAGCGTGATAGTAGCCCCTGTGTCTCGCAATCCCTCGGTAGATCGCCCCTCGAGCCATACACTCTGCCGATGGTGCTGGCGGTTATCTGAGGCAGCATATACAGGGTCTGCCTCGTGAAGCGGCCCCACATATCCCTCCATAGGGGCCTCTTGGTTAACACAGAGGGCCCGGGCCGGACGATAGGACCCAGAGGGGTAATTGTAATTCCTGGGTGTCTGGTGCGTATTAAGGGGGCAGCTAGCCATGAAATGCCCTGGTTGCTTGCATCGGTGGCAAGTCGGTCTGGGACGCTCAGAGCTGTTATTGGGTGGTCCTGAGTGTCGGACGGGCCCTGTGGGCACCGGGGCTCGGAATTCAGCACGAGGGGGTGCACGGTAAACCTCTCTGGGTTCGACCCGTGCTGGAGCTCGGTAGTTCATGGGTTCGTGAAGACGGGAGTCATAATGTTCATCGGCCAATTTGGCTGCTTCTTCTAAGGTAGAAGGCCGCCTGTCTCGCAGCCATTCCTTCCCTTGCTGTTCCATGCCATTATAAAAATGTTCTAAGAGAAACAATTGTAAAATTTCCTCCCCAGTCACCGCTTTACTTCCGCTCAGCCAGTGATTTGCCGCTCTCCGCATTCGGTGCGCCCATTCCATATGGGTATCGTTAGGCTTCTTTTCCGTGCCCCGAAACTGTCGGCGATACGTGTCCGGAGTTACAGCGTACCGTCGCAACAGTGTCTCCTTAACTAGCTCATACTGTGTCACTTCCTCAGCACCCAGAGTACGAAAGGCTTCCAGGGCTCGCCCGGATAGTTTCCCAGACAATATCGTGGGCCACTCTCTGTTGGGAATCTGGTGCAGGGCACATTGCCTTTCGAAGTCCGCCAAATATTCATCAATCCCTGTCTCGCTCTCTAGGAAGGGTCGAAATGCCGCATAGGGTATCTTGGGCCTCCCAGCATTTTCGACAGGGATGATTACCTGCGGGGCTTCAGCATTGCGGTGTGCGTTCGCTAGGTTGAGTTCGTGGGCTCGAGTCTCTCGTATATCCTCGTCCGCCTCCGCCATCAACTGCTGTACCAATTCCATGGAGGGGTTCGGCCCGTATAATGAGAGCCTTTCCCGAACAATACTTGTTTTTTCGTCACTAATCGTGGTCGGTGTTTCCGCCATTGTGAAGCTCTGATCCAGTTCGGTCAATTCTGCGATCAGCTCTCTCCTCGGCCGGTTGCTGGCGTACCCCCCTCTGCTTTCAAGTAAATCTTTTAGGGTTGTACGCTTCAATTTTTCGTAAGCGCTCTCCATCCGTTCTGTACCTCTCCTAGGAAATCCAGGAAAATCCCGCCGCTGCCGCCAAATGTTACGGTTACCCTTAGTCTCGCTGAGAGATGGACCGCTTAGTAGCCTGGATCCCTATTGCTAAAGAGGGGAGAAGCTGCTTTCCATAGTATTCTATATGAGTCTCGCAAATATAGAATAATCTCCCTTAGCTGCAGTACAGCTAGGATACCCTTCTGCCCACAAAAACGAGTCAACGCTGCGATTGAGGGTCAAACAAGAACTCAGGACTGGGATGCCCAGCCTGCTTTTTATTAAGGTTACATGCACACAGGGCACTCCCAGGGGGAGAGGGGGGGAAGCACAAAATCCCCCATCACACATTTAGATAGAGAGCACTGTCCTTTGACAGGCCACAATAGGATTACAGTACTTAAGATAACAAGTTTACAAGTTCATCTTATCAATTAGCAGTCTGGCTCCAGAGGTGATTAGACAATAGTTTCTAAAAGCTGAAAAAAAAGAGTTAACTCTTTATGAAATGATACTTGTTACGGTTTTCTTGGAGCCCTTCTTAGGCGCTGGCTTGCTGGTTCAGGCATTGCTGCTGGGAAATAAGCTCTTCACAACAAAATAACTAATGCTTCTGTAACAGTTAATTATTAGTTTAATATAGTTTAATGTAATTTTATTATAATAGTTAGGGTAGTTTAATTATTAGTTTAATATAGTTTAATTTAAATCTAAAGGTAAGTTTAAATTTATTATAAGATAGGGATGAGTTAATATTTAATATAAAGTTAGCGGGTTGTTAGGTTTAGGGGTTAATAGGTTAATTTAGTTTATGGCGATGTGGGGGGCTGGCGGTTTAGGGGTTAATACATTTATTTAGTTGCGGTGGGCTCCGGGAGCGGCAAGGTAGGGGTTAATAACTTTATGTAGGTGGCGGCGGTGTAGGGGGCGGCAGATTAGGGGTTAATAAGTATAATGTAGATGGCGGTGGGCTCTGGGAGCGGAGGAATAGGGGTTAATAAGTTTATTAGAGTGGCGGTGGGCTCCGAGAGTGGCAGTTTAGGGGTTAATAACTTTATTTAGTTGCCGCGGGGTCCGGGAGCGGCGGTATAGGGGTTAAACAGCTTAGTATAGTGGCGGTGTTTAGTGACAGTATACAAATAAAGCTTGGAAAAAGCTGAAGAGCAGCGAGATCGATGACTGTTAGTTAACAGTCCGCTGCTCATCGCCCCGTACTTGGTGCACAGCTTTTTGACAGCTTTTTTGGTAACTATGGAGAACGTACTCAGATCCGCGGCCGCGATATTAGGCGATGTCCGGCGAGCGTATTGGTGCCGGCGAATGCAGCACAGTTGACGGCTTGATAAGTAGGCCTCCTCATCTTATCTTACATTGTCAACATGTGTTTTTTTTTAGAGAATATTCCAGACCTTGCAGATAATTTTCAGCTACACCCATGGAACGCCCCTGTGCAGCCCACAAGCAGAGGTGGGAAAATTCATTTTACAATAAAGAAAACAATACGCTTTGAATTTCATATTATAAGTGCAAATTTCACAGTGTTTCTTGTATGTGCAGTGTGGCTGCCTTGATCTCCATACCGCACACAATCAGAGTGCTGCTGAGACATGCTCGTGCATGATTTCCCCATAGACATCAATGGGGAAAACCGGCACAATATTGCCGCTACCTAAATAAAATTATTAACCCTAATCTGCCGCTCCCGATATCGCCGTCACTATGCTACATTTATTAACCCATAAACCGCCAGCCCCCCACATCACAACAAGCTAAATTAAACTATATTAACCCCTAAACCTAACCCTAATGTAACCCTAACGTAACCCTAACACCCCCTAACTTTAACATAATACAAATATAGCTAAATTTACAATTATTAACTAAATAAACCTATTAACCCCTAAACGCCAGCCCCCCACATCACAACAAGCTAAATTAAACTATATTAACCCCTAAACCTATCCCTACCATAACCCTAACGTAACCCTAACCCTAACACCCCCTAACTTTAACATAATTAAATTAGATCTAAATTAAATTTACAATTATTAACTAAATAATTACTATATAAAACTAAATACATACTTACCTGTGAAATAAAACCTAAGCTAGCTACAATATAACTAATAATTACATTGTAGCTAGCTTAGGTTTTATTTTTATTTCACAGGGAAGTTTGTATTTATTTTAACTAGGTAGACTAGTTAGTAAATAGTTATTAACTATTTACTAACTACCTAGTTAAAATACAAACTTACCTGTGAAATAAAAACTAACCTGCCTTACATTAAAACCTAACATTACCAAACATAAAAAAACCTTTTGTAGGGCATTGCCCTGAGATAACCAACTGTTTTACTTTAAAAAAAATACAAACACCCCTAACACTATACAAACCCCCACCCCCAAACTACCAAGGGCCCTTAAAAGGGCCTTTTGGGGGGCCTTTAAAGGGCTTTTTGTAGGGCATTGCCCTGAGATAAACAGCTCTTTTACTTTAAAAAAAAAACACCCCCTAAAAATATACATTACACAAAATAAGAAGCAAATTATCAAAAATAAAAAAGAATTACACCTAATCTAATAGTCCTATCAAAATAAAAAGCGTACCCAGGGGGCGGAGCCAGTGCTCAACTGAGATGGATGCACTTGTGTGAGCTCCATGCGAGAAAAAAGCTAATTACAGAAATCCTGATGTATAGAGCAGGTTATCTGGGCTACCTCAGACCTATTTAATGTCCAGTGACAGCTAGGACCTCTCTTGGAAAATATTTGTCTACATGGTCAGTATTGGAACCTGTGCGGTGGGACATATAATAGACACGGATGTCAGCGATCAAATGAACGGCTATTAGGTCGCGACTAAACGGCGTTATACCCATAAAACCTAAGGCTCTTTGGGATCTGAAGCTACAAATTTTGACCGGTCATGCTCTAAAGATCCCTTAGGCTGTGTCGCATGTCAGACATCACAACAGGTCGACAGGGCCTGTACGGAGGGGCTCTGGAAATGGACGCCAGCTATACTCTGTTATCTCACAGTGAGTAAGCCTAAACATAGGCGAATTCCCCAGTTATAAAATTATGTATATGGGAAAGTTGCCCAAATTTTACTTAGAGGAGGAATTTCTTGTATTATGTCCTGTGTCGCACAACTGTTTCATAACCATGCAGAGATAGAGGTAAACCCACGTGGCTAAATTACACAGAGAGCGCAGCTAAATCAGGAGATACTCTAAAGTGGTCAGGTTTTTTCTGGGCATAAAGCGGATAACTAACCAGTGTGGTGTCACTCCCTGGCTTGAGGTGGCTTGTGGAAAAATCCGGGGCGTGGGAGTCACCACTTGCACTTGTCATATGCAGGATAAAGCTGGAAAAGAAATCATCTTTTTATAAGTCTATTCAGAGGTGAACAAGTCCCTTTAGATATATGGAGGGTGGATGACATCAAAATATCATTGTTTTGAGCTATTCATGGTAAAGATTGCTTGGAGGGATTAGCTGCTTGCTGGACTTACTGACTATTATTATTAACCCTTGCAGGATGTGAGAGGGAGATTGTGATATATAAATATTTGGCTTGGACAGATTTTCAGAAGGTTTTTCTTGAATGCTGAAAAGATCAATCACTATGTCTCCATAAAAAGGTAATAAAGGAGAAAACCCTGCGAGGAAAAAAGCAAATGTAACACCGTCAGTGAATACATTTTTCAAATATCTGGACTCTTCACAAGATGATGATTTGGAAAACTGGAGTCGTCGTCACAATATCAGGATGAGAGAGATACCTGAGGAGGTGTCTCCCCAGGCCTTAGAACCATATGTCCAAAGTTTATTTGCTTATTTAACCGACGAAGGAGACGACTCATCTTATGCCCTTGATAGAGTACATAGGGCTTTGAGAACTAGACCCCCAGAGAACCAACCACCAAGAGATGTGATTGTAAAGGTTACTAGTTACCCTATCAAAGAAGCTTTGATGAAAAAGGCCAGATCAAAACCCCCATCAAGTTCAAAGGCACAGAGATACAGCTGTATGAAGACTTCTTCACAAGAACCCTTCAAAAAAGAAGGGACATGCGACCTCTTACAAATTTACTTCGCCAACAGAATATCCCATATAGATGGGGTCACCCATTCAACTTACAAATACAATGGAAAGGCAGACGTATTCTGTGTGACAGCCCAGAAGATATACCATCGGAGGGAGGACTTCCGTTGGGGGAGGAGTTTTGCAGTGTACCTGCATGCAGGTGTTGTGAGAGGACGCCCTACTATCAGCTCCCCGCTCTCTGCCACTTACCTGGGAAAAGCTTGCCGAGGTTTTTGAGCGTGGCACTCTGCAGGGTTTCAACCTGCTCGAGAGTTCGAAGTCTACACTAGCCGTCATGGCTACGACTGAACCGCAGTACAAATCTTAAACTTTCCCTACAAGCTACAGCCATTACTAAGAGGGAGTTACCTACCGGTGTTGAAGTAAATGAGGAAAGGAGCTATTCTGAACGGCTGAGGTCTGCAGCGGCTGGATAAGGTCTCCCAAAAGTCCCGGTGTATGGTGCACAAGTACAACAAGACTCCCTGAGAAGGTGAAGTGGACCGGTCGGAACCGGGTACATTCTTAGACATCGCCCGGGGGAATCCGGAGACAAGCTGTTTGAAAACCCGGGAGCGCCGCGGTCACCTGTATTTACAGCCGCACCATCCAGAGCCGGCAAAGAGTGCTGTAGCGGAGAACAAAGATTCACATTTATGTCAGGTTGGGTGTCGAAGTAAACCAGGAAAGGTGCCGTCCTGAACGGCCGTGGTCTGCAGCGACTAGATAAGGTCTCCCAACAGTCCCGGTGTCTGGTGCACGAGTACAATAAGACTCCCTGAGAAGGTGAAGTGGACCTGTCGGACCCGGGTACATCCTTAGACATCGCCTGGGGGAATTCGGAGACAAGCTGTTGGAAAAGACCGGGAGCGCTGTGGTCACCTGTATATACAGCCGCACCATCCAGAGCCAGCAAAGAGCGCTGTAGCGGAGAGCGAAGATTTACATCTATATCAGGTCAGACTCCCTCACGGGCTTTTTATATTTGCATAAGAGGCTTGCACGTTGTTATCTGCTGGCGTTATCTAAGCCCGTTGCTGATTAAAGCATCTCTGCTATATTAGAGATTTTTTGCTAAAAGAAAGGCTCAGCAGTTCTACAAGAGAGCACTATTATTTAAGGGTACAGTGAGAAGTTGCTGATCCCTGGCTTGACGAGACGGCTCTCTGGCTACACATTGTCATTTTGTTATTCGAGCAGAACTTGCCGAGTCGCCCCTGTTCTGTAATACCATTTGTGATTTGGAGACTTGTCTTAAGGAGGTACTGGGCAATTCATCTCATCTTCAACAAGACTTTTTTCAGCATATCAAGTTTTGGGGAACATTTGTGTCTATTAAGAAAGCTCAGTTGTAAATTGATTACACTAACTTTTTTTACCAGTGGTTACTATACAACAGAAGTTCATTGAACTGGGGGCAGAATTAGACGCTGTAATAGTCACTGAGTGTGTGAACCCCCTTAATTTTGTTATCTGTGGTCTGTTAGCCCTATGGCTGGATAAAGAAAAGATCCAAGGAAACAACTTTAGAGGCTGAGGCTATTTCCAAGGGGTTTATGGACAAATCAGCTTGAATAAGATGAATCGCCAGGGATAAGAAGTGTCTTTCTCTCTGAGGCTGTGGATTTAGAGTTTATTAAAATGTCATATTACATGTATCTTTCTCTAAAATGTTGCAATGCCAAGTTAGAGATCTAACACTCGGGTTTAGAAATTTATGTTTTACCAGACTAGGGTTTATATATTAGCTGGAGGAGGTTGATGTGATTCTATCATTATTATTTTCAGCTATTCAAGTGTACATCTAACAATAGACCCAATATTAACTGAAGATATAAAGAGATAAATAGAATATTAGAATACAAGTTAGTCAAGGGGTAAAAAACCTCTCCAAGTAAAAGTGTTAAGCAACAGTCGTCTCCTATTAAACAAACGTAATTAAATATTTTTCTAACAAGAATCCCCTTAAAAACGATAAGAAAGGTTCTAACTGGGTCAAAGTGTAAATGACTGAAACATTGGTTCTTGTGAGTTGTGGCTGCCATGTCATTTGAGTTTTGGGCTACACTATATTTATTGCAAGTTGTTCATTTGCAGTTTTTTCTTTTTTTTTTGGCTTGGTGATTGCTTTCTTTCTGCCGATTATGTTATAGGCTGGCTTTTTCCTAGTAAATTAAAACAGTTTTTCCTCTTACACACGCTAACACGTCGTACACCTTAGCACACACTAAAACAAATTCAATATTATTTGCTATACAATTTTTTCTATTTTTATGCACAAATGTGCAATATCTTGTTCTTTTCTAAAGAGGACATAAACTAGTCTTCTATCAGTAATATAAAACAACTTTGGTTCTATATATCCAAGCACTTCACTATATACTAAATTCACTTAATTTTTCACGTTAAGGATTCCCACTGTCTGTTTGTAGTGGTTTTTCTTCTTTTCACTGATCTGAGAGTGTTTCACACTTTTTTGTATTCTTCCTTTTTTTTCTTTTATTATCAATGGAAAAATTTATCACGCAAACAAGTTCTAATTCCCCGAAAATGCCAGCAAAATCGAAAGATAAAAAAACCAAGTCAGCCGACATTAGTCCAGATATGGTATCAGACATAAGTCATTCAGTTATAGATACTCAGGCCTTAATTGGTCAACTATCAGCCATTTTCTCACCCCAGTTTGACTCCATTAAGAAAGAGTTAGAAGTGATCTCTTCTGATATTGTAACACTCACTTCAGAAGTTAAACAGTTCTCTATTAGGTTAGTGGAGGCTGAGGAAAGGCTCTCCGTAGTAGAGGATCAGACTAACATACACCAAGGAATCTTAAAAAAACATGAAGATAAATTAAACAATATGCAATTGCGCCTGGAGGATCTGGAAGATCGCTCCAGGCGCAATAACATTAGAATCATTGGCCTTCCGGAGCTTCCGGAGTTTGAGGATCTTATGACATTCACTTCAATGACCTTGCCACAGGCTCTGGGTATGCCAGCACATTTGCTACCTTTGGTTGTTGAAAGGGCGCACAGAACTGGCCCCAGAAGAAATATGGATAGTGGGGCAGTCAGACCAAGAATGATCATTTTCAGACTCCTGAAATTCCAAAATAAAATAGAATTACTGAACCTTTTTAAGAAAAAGAAAAATGAGCCGGTGATATTCAGGAACAACAAGATTTTGTTGTTTCAGGATTTCTCCAGCGAAACTTCTGCTAGGAGGAAGGTAATGGCGCCATTCTGCACTCAATTGATAAACAAGGGAATAAATGCATGGTTGATGTACCCGGCCAGAGTTGTAATAGATGATAAAGGCAGTAGACGAGTATTCAATGAAGTAACAGAGATTACTGAATTCTTAAAATCGGTGGGATAGTAATGAAATATATAGATTGTATTAGAAGTGGTTGATTATCCAGGTCGATGTATAGAATTAGGATTCCTAATTGGTCTGATTTTGTTTGGTTTAGTTATTTTATGAGGTTTGTTTCTTTTTTTTTCTTTTTTTTTCTTTTTTTTTTTTTCTCTTTTTTTTTTTTTTATACTCCCACTCCTCTCTCCCTGTGTATTTGCTTTAGATGGAATAAGGGAAGATGGCTGATATTAAATAAGAATGACAGGGAATGTTAGGATGTTGTCCTGGAATGTGGGGGGGGTATCATCCCCAGTAAAACGTAAACTAGTGATTAAAACCCTAGGTAAAAAACAGCCTGATGTGGTTTGTCTTCAAGAAACCCATTTAAATGAGACAGAAGCAGCTAAATTTAAGATCAAATGGGTGGGAGAAGTAATATCTACTAGAAGTTCAATAAAAAAATGTGGATTAGTCATACTATTACATAAAAAGCTAGATTATAAAATAATTAAGACTGAGATCGATAGTCAAGCAAGATATATTTTACTTCAAATAGTAATTAATGACATCAAGTTTGTAATCTGCAACATATATGCGCCAAATAGACTATCAGTGAAATTTTGGGAAAAAATTCAAAATAAGGTATTTCCTTACAAAAATCAAAACTTAGTAATTTGCGGAGACTTTAATATGACGTTAGATCCAGCTTTAGATCGGTTTTCGCAAAGAAATATAGTTAGTAATAGATACAGTGCAAAGTATTTTAAGAAATTCTGTAATAAATTAAAATTGACAGACATATGGCGGATCCAAAACCCTGATAGTCTTAGGTACACATGTGAATCTCGAGCACATAGAACATTTTCCAGGATTGACCTATTCCTGATCTCCGAGCCACTGTCCATTCGGCAAGTCAAGCCCGATATTGGAGAGGTCCTGATATCGGACCATGCAATAATATCTTTAACAGTTTTTCTTTCGAATAAATGTAACTCTCAGAATATGGTATTTTCTTTTCCCCGTTTTCTATGCTCTGAACCTAGATTCTGTGCATGGCTACTAGTAAAATGGCAGGAATACGCGGCGAATAATGCAGAATATAGAAATAAAATTGAAACTTTTTGGGAAGCGGCTAAAGCCGTGCTGAGAGGGGAGATCGTTGCTTATCTAAATGTTCGGTCAAAAAAGATTAAAGCTAGGGAAGTCATGCTGGCAACAAGTGTACAGGAGATGTATATTCGGGTACAACGGGATCACTCACACCAAAATTGGGACAATTATGCTGTTACTAGAAAAGAACGTGATCTTTTCCTAAAACAAAAACTGCTAGTTGAGGAAATTAGATTAAATCGTCTCTATAGGGGATTCCATGGTAGGTCAGCTAAATTTCTAGCTAGTCTCACTAAATGTAGAAAGAAGAAAAATTTCATATCCGTCATTAAAGATAATGAGAATAGATATTTTGAAACTGAGAAAATTTGCGAAAGTCTGGCTTCGTACTACCAGAGGTTATATTCCACAGTAGAGATAGACATGGATAGGCAAGAGAGATTCTGGGCTAAAATAGTGACTCCACAAATTTCAGCTGAGGATTTGATGGCATTAAATGAACCTATAACTAAAGAAGAAATTGACAAAGCTATTGATAAACTGAAAGGCAATAAAGCAGCTGGCCCTGATGGATTTCCATCTGAATTCTATAAGTGTTTAAAGGAAGAGTTAGTACCAGTATTAGAATTGCTTTATAATAAATATTATACAGAAAGCATGCCGATTTCTGCTTATTTTACAATGGCTAATATCTCCCTTATATTAAAGAAAGATAAAGATGCAGAGGACCCGGCATCTTATAGACCAATATCGGTCTTAAATACCGATTATAAGATTCTAACAGCTATTTTAGCCAATAGATTTTCTCAGTGTTTACAGAAACTCATTCATCCGGACCAAACGGGGTTCATGACCAACAGAAATTCAACCAAGAATATACGTAAACTAACAACTTTCCTAGACTATGCTTGGAATCAGGAGCAGCCAAATAGAAGATATGATATGGCAGTCTTAACACTAGACGCAGTTAAAGATTTTGACTCCATAGTATGGGAACATCTATTCACATCACTAGGAAAATTCGGCATTAAAGGGAATTTTATAAAATGCATTCATAGAATATATTCTAATCCTATATCTCACCTAGTGGTAAACGGTACTATCTCTTCCAAAATCTTCATGCAGCGGGGTACACGACAAGGATGTCCCCTATCTCCGCTACTGTTTAATGTGGCACTAGAACCATTTGCAATTCAAGTGAGAAAGTACCTTACTGGAATCCCCCTGGGTACTTCTTGCTTGAATATATTATTATATGCAGATGATATTTTACATTTTTTAAAGAATCTACAGCATTCCATTCCAATTTTGATCCAACTTCGTCGTTCTCAGGTTATAAGGTTAATACCGGGAAAAGTGAATTGATGATTGTCGGCAAATCTCCTTTAAGCTTATCTATTAATACTTTTAAAGAGGTAGAATCCATTAAATATTTAGGGCTTGTATTACACAAAAACCCTAAATACTGGTATACTGATAACTATATCTCGTTATTTCAAAAAATTAAAGTGGATTTACAATTGTGGATTTCTTTCCCACTGTCTTTAATGGCGCGGGTCAATCTAGTTAAAACCATTATTCTCCCCCGGCTGCTGTATCCTTTACAGAATTTGCCGATATACTTACGTAATATTGATTTAAGGAAATTGTGTTCCCACTTTTCAAAATTTATATGGGGGAATAAAAAACCTCGTATTTCCTTAGCAAGACTTTCACAAAAATCAGGCGCCGCCGGGTTATCATTTCCTGACATTAGATTGTATAATATTGCCTCATTATTGAAAATTGCAATTGATTGGCTGGCAAAGACAAATATCTACGCCACATATGAAGAAGAATCTTTCTTGATCCATCCTTTCGCATTGGCAGCTATAATCCATTGTCAACCTAAACAGCTTCCTTCTAATGTCTCCATAATGATTACATTTAAAAATATAGTTCTTGCATGGCATAAATTTTGTAAAATAATGGAGATAGATCCTTCCCTTTCAGATTTTCTTCCTATTCAGGGTAACCCTCTCTTTTTACCAGGAATTAGCCAGAAGGTTTTTAAGCTATGGGCAGAAAAAGGATTAAACCGGGTTTGCCAATTATTTGGCCCGGACGAGTTAGTACTTCAAGGGGAAACCTTGTTTGCCGCATTTAATTTGCCCAGATCCGATTTATTTGCATTTTTTCAAATCAGACACTTTATCTCTGCTCAAAAATGGAGGTTACCTCTGTCTATTGCATGGTCTGAGGTCAGGACTCTCTTACAAAGATTTACTGCTGGTATTACATCAATTTCTCTGATATACGACATAATGTTATCTAAACAATCTCAAGTCATAATGGGTAAGATCTGTAACTTTTGGTTACCGTTTGTAACGGTACCAACCGGATACCAAGGGTTAACACCAGGGAACAATGTCCTGCATAGGGAATCAGCAATTCACAACCCAGCCAGTTTTCAGGTTTTAAACAGAATGACTTTTATTAAGGCTCATATGCCCAGTATTTATGCAGGTCTGACCCCCCCAGAAGGGGGGTTGAAAGAATGTTGTACATTGAATGGAGGGAACACGCCCTTTTACATGATACAATAGAATACCTTGCTCAAGCTGATAACAATTTAAACACAGACACACACTTGTCTTTCCTTATCATCTAGGGTCTGCTCTCTGAGGTTGATTAAACAATGGACTGTGTATCAATAACATTAATGACAGTGCACAATAGCTGAACACAGTTAACTCTTTCAGTGCTGACAGAAGGGTCTGTCACATCTACATAGCACAATATACAGCCTATAGACAACCTTTCTTATGTTATAGTCCAGAAGTGGCTAGGTTTGCCACAATGCTCCCCCAGAACCAAGCCGGCATACACAGTCTGATCCCAACGGATCGGCTTGGGGATGTCCGGGGCAACAACTTTCGGCTCAAGTAGGCTACGGGGTGTTCTCCGCCATCTGCTCCAACTTGGCTCAGTACTGCCCCCACCCCAAACATGGAAGCGTCTCTTCCCGGAGGGACTGGGCTTGGGTAGTCACAGGGTTAACATCAGCGGGATCCATGGGAGCATAGGCAGAAACAAGGGGGGCCAAGTCATTTCCAAGGAGAACATCAGCAGGTAAGTCCTTCTTGACCCCCACATTCACAAGTCTAGCGCCCACTCCCCAATCCAAATGTACCCTGGCAACAGGTAGGCGGAACACAGTGCCCCCTGCTACCCTCACAGCCACAGTGTCTCCAGTGTGCTGTTTCTCAGGCACCAAGTTCTCTTGAAGCAAGGTCATGGTAGCACCAGTATCCCGTAGACCACTGACCTCCTTCCCATTCACTTTAACCCGTTGCCGGTTATTCCGGTGGGCAGCTTGCACGGGGTCTGCTTCATGTAGGCTGCCCCAGCATTCTGGCGCCTCTACGTAGCGGGCCACAGGCTGAGGATTATGTGGGATTCCGCCAGCGGGTCTTCTCCAGGACTGTGCTTGATTCGCTGCGTTTAGGGGACACTCTGGTCTTTTGTGCCCTAGTTGCTTACATCCAAAGCACCGAATAGGTTGTGAGTAGCCCCGCGAATTGAACCGGGCTCTCTGAGGGTAGTTCGTGGCCGGAGGCCGTGTGGTATAGCGGTGCGCCGGGGGTTGGTAACTGGCAGCTGCTGGGGTGACTGGGGGTCTGTACTCCACTCTAGCAGTGGGCAATCGGTATACTGCTCCCCCTGCCCCTCGTACTGCCACGGATCCGCCAGTGGGTGCTGTATCCGGCACCAAATGGGGAGCTATCAGGGTTAAAGTAGCTCCCGAATCCCGAAGTCCCTGGACCGACATCACCTCATGCAGAATTCCCAGGGGTTCCTCGGCTTGGGTGCTCAACACCTCATGAGCGGCTGGCTCCGTTTGGTAATGGTGAGCAGCCGCCCTTGGGGCCAGGTTCTGTCTGACCTGGTTCCAAGCTTGTCTGCTCCGATTTTGGGTGCACTCACGTGCCATATGTCCCCACTGCTTGCAGGTGTGGCATTGTATATTAGCCCGTCCGTTGTTAGGCTGTAGTCCATGGTGCCTCCTGGCATCAAAATGCTGGTCTGCTAATCTGGCTGCTTCGGTTAAGGTGAGGGGTTTTCGATCTCTCACCCATTCTTGGGCTTCTGGGGACAAGCCGTTAAAGAATTGCTCCAACAGCATCAGTTGTCGCAATTCTTCCATGGTGGTAGCTTGGCTGGCCTGTATCCACCCCTGAGATGCTTGATCCAGCTTGTGGGCCCACTCTGCATGGGAATCTCTTTCTGGCTTGCGCAGGCCTCTAAACTTGCGCCGGTATGCCTCTGAGGTAATGGCATATCTTTCCAAGATCGCTCTCTTCACTTTAGCGTAATCCTTGCTGTCCTCCCTGGGTACAGCGCGATACGCTTCCGCTGCCCTACCGGCTAGCTTGCCTGCTAGCACCGGCACCCATACGGACTGCTCCAAATCATGTAACTCGCACAGTCTCTCAAAATCCTGTAAATACCCATCAATCTCATCCTTCTCCTCACAAAACATTTTAAATGCATGGTATGGGATTTTGGGTCTTACTGGGTTGCTGAGTGCGTCCAAAATGGATTCTGCTCGGGAGGATGCATTCCGCGGACTGTGTGCCATCACGTACTCCTGCACATCTGCCATTACCACGGATAGCATATCCCGTGGTACAGGTTGGGGTAAAAATTCCAGCCTGGTCCTCATTTCCCTCTGGTATAGGGTCTCCTCCATGGCTGCTGGAGGCGTAGCGCTGCGAGCTCTGTCTCCCTCCATCAGCTCAGCAATTAATATAGCCTTGGGTTTGCTGCTGCCTATCTTTCCCCTGGCTTCTAGCAGTTCCTTTTACGTTTGTCTCTTTAGCTTAGAATAATCCATCTCCATTCACTTCGGTCCCTGGTACTCCTTCCATCTTAGTCAGTATTGTAGTAATCCCCCTCTTCCTGAGGTTACTGGCTTGTGTAGTTGCTCTTCTGGGCGATAAGGTTCATTCCGTCGCTTGCCACCAATTGTAACGGTACCAACCGGATACCAAGGGTTAACACCAGGGAACAATGTCCTGCATAGGGAATCAGCAATTCACAACCCAGCCAGTTTTCAGGTTTTAAACAGAATGACTTTTATTAAGGCTCATATGCCCAGTATTTATGCAGGTCTGACCCCCCCAGAAGGGGGGTTGAAAGAATGTTGTACATTGAATGGAGGGAACACGCCCTTTTACATGATACAATAGAATACCTTGCTCAAGCTGATAACAATTTAAACACAGACACACACTTGTCTTTCCTTATCATCTAGGGTCTGCTCTCTGAGGTTGATTAAACAATGGACTGTGTATCAATAACATTAATGACAGTGCACAATAGCTGAACACAGTTAACTCTTTCAGTGCTGACAGAAGGGTCTGTCACATCTACATAGCACAATATACAGCCTATAGACAACCTTTCTTATGTTATAGTCCAGAAGTGGCTAGGTTTGCCACACCGTTAATCCCAGATATAGATCAGGATAAAATTTGCCTGAGTTTTAATAACTTAGATAAGTGCTTAATACCTTCAAATTGGAAGGAATCACATATGAAATTCATAAATGATTTTTACCAATATCCAGCGAAAACTGCCAAATACTATCGGGATGGATCCGCTGAGTGTCCAAGATGTCACTACCAAGATGCTGATCTGTTTCATATGTTTTGGGCTTGCCCCAAGATAAGACATTTATGGCAAAAAATCACATACTGGTTTAATAAAGTTCATAACTCATCTACCTCCCTCACATTCCGGGATATTGTCTTATTATTTAATACTTCTAACAGTCAAGGGTGTTGTTGGACATACCCCTTAAATATTATAATATTAATTGTAAGACTTTGTATATTAAAAAGCTGGAAAGCCAGAAGAGCGCCCTCGCTCTCTACAATTACCCAAATGCTACAGGAACAAATCCTTTTTGAATCCTACCATCTTCAGTCTTTGTCTGAAAATAAAATTAAGAAATTCTTATATGCTTGGTACTCCATCATTAAGACATATCCTCTAACTATTCAAAAACAGATATTAGCACCCTTTCTTTCTTCACTTAGTTTCATTGAGATGGTCATATTAGAATTGTTTCCATATACCTGGATTAGAAATCCAACCGAGGTATAAATGTAGAGAGTAATAAGATCCACTCAAGAAAATACCATATTATAATTCATCTCTCCCCCCCCCCCCCCTTTTTTTTTTTTTTTTTTTTTTGTTTGTTTGTTTATTTTGTCTTTTTTCCTCTTTCTTTTGTAAGCTAGGGAAAAAAAAAAAAAAAAAAGCTGACAAATGACTGTTATATGTGTTTGTAGACTCAGGTGTCGAGTATCTTTTAATTTGTTCAAGATTGTAAAATTATGTAAATGACAATACGACAAGATTCTGCTTATATTGTACGGTATAGTTTTTTTTTCTCTATTGTTGTATTATTAATTACTGTTTCTTGTTACATTGAATGATTCGGCAAATAATAAAGAAATTTATATAAAAAAAAAAGAAGATATACCATCAGTGTGTAAGGACCTTCAGTTAAATCCACCTTCAATGCCTGAATCCAACAGCTCACAGCCAAGTGGAACACTACAGAAGGATTTACCCTTACCTCAAAGACCAGAGTGGCAAAGAGTTTCCTCTAGAAAGAACAATAAACCTTTAAAACCCTCTACAAAAGAGACCGTTACACAAGAGGCTACTTAGAAATTATGTATGAGTAGTTCTTAACGCCTTTTTTTTGTTTAATGCTGTATTCATGATGTAGTCCTGTGACCGGGTCAAGAAAGGTTTTTGCTTCCCCCTCAGTTGTGTTAGGGAGGGGAGCTCATGATAACTTCACAGGTAAAGGGTATGAAGAGGGAGAGATCTTGAACTGACCTTTTGAAATGGGTAAGAAAAGACTAATTCTGTGTATTCTCTGTTATAGAAACATGTATCTGGATGTAATGCAATTTATGATGTGAAAGTATTTATAGCTCTTCTAGAATGTTCATCCCCATTTTCTCGAAGCCTTGTGCTTCTATATTGTTGTTTTGTTATTGTTATATGTTTATGTTTTCATTGTGCCTAGGGTGTGTCCACAAAAATGTATTAGATAGACTGTGTAGTGAAGGTAAGTTTAAACAAACTTATGATGTCGAAAGAGGGTAGTGCTCAACAGCTGAGAATAGTTACTCAGAATGTCCAGGGTTTTAACTGTCCAAGCAAGAGAACAATGGCATTGAGGGATATTTGGAAGAGAGGGGGTCAGATTCTCCTTCTACAAGAAACTCATTTTAAAACAAACAGAATCCCAAAGTATTTATCTTCACAATATACACAACATTTTCATAGCACCAACTCTCAAAAAAAAAATCAATGGAGTGAGTATTCTTATCCACAAATCCATCCCCTTTAAAGTTCTTCAAACTAACAAGGATAAGGAAGGTAGATATTTGGGAATAATGGGACTGCTGTATGGTAAACCTATTACAATAGCTAATCTATATGCCCATGCCCCAAATATATGCCAAAACATATTTGTTAACCAGATAACTACACAAATCCTAGACATCTTGAAAGGCCCATTGATAATTCAGGGGGATTTAAATATCCCGCTGGATCCTAGAATAGATTGTTCAAGCACTAAAACTTGTATTCCACAGAAAGCCCTCCAGTCAGTGTGGAAAAATTTTAAAACATTAACCGTACATGACACGTGGAGATATCTTCACCCAGACAAAAGGGATTTTACCTTTTTTCCAATCCACATAGAATCTATTCTCGTTTGGATTATATTTTAGTAGACCATAGCACCCTCTTTTATGTTATTCAGTGTCATATAAAGCACACAACTTGGTCTGATCATTCAATAGTGGAGTGTGTGGTGAGGTGGCCTTCTATGCCCATAAGACCATTTTGTTGGACACTGGAGGATGCATTATTACTTGACCCGACAAATATAGAGACACATACAAAACACCTGGATACATATTTTCAATTAAACAACATAGAAGAAACCAGCCCAGATGTGCTATGGGAGGCACACAAGGGAATTATAAGAGGGGAATTTATTAAAATAAGAGCTGTTAAAAAAAGGGAAAACAGAAAAGCTTACACAATACTGGCTAAGGAAGTATCAGACCTAGATTATTTATTTAAACTGAACCCAGGAGATGAGTCCCTACAGAGCTCACTCAAAGACAAAAGAAATAAGTTAAATGAGCTTCTGCAGGTCGAAACTCAAAGACAGCAGTTGTTTTTAAAGCAGAGGTTCTATGGTGAAAGCAATAAGGCTGGGAAATATTTAGCAAAGGCTTTGAGAAAGCAACAGCTGAAGTCTTATATACATTCTATGACCTCCCCCATGGGTCCCCGGGTGGAAGACACTGTGGGCATAGCTAGGTTGTTTCATGACTTCTATCATAAATTATATAATATTCACCCAAACAGGCCATCTAATGCACATAAAGATGCATGTGACAGGTACTTGCAAAACATTCATCTTCCCCACATCTCAGAGGATGAAAAGACTCTATTGGAGTCACCTATTAGTGTGGAGGAGGTTGCAGCAGCCATAGCAGATATAAAGCCAAACAAAGAACCTGGCCCTGATGGCTTTACGGCTCTGTACTATAAAACCTTTAAGTCTCTATTAAGTCCTCACTTGGCTTCTTTATTTTCATATATAGCTAGTGGCCATGAGTTTTCTGATACCATGTTACAGGCACACATAACAGTTCTCCCGAAGCCTGGGAAACCAGCTTCTACCCCGCTGAATTTTAGGCCAATTTCTCTACTAAACGTTGATATCAAACTTTACGCCAAAGTACTAGCCAGCAGACTGAATAAATTACTGCCTAGCCTGATCGGTGGTGACCAGGTGGGTTATGTGCAGAGTCGTGAAGCTAGGGACAACATAAGTAAGGTTATAACTCTTATGGATTATATTAAAACAGTCAGGATGCTATCAGTTTTTCTGTCGACAGATGCTGAGAAAGCATTCGACAGACTAGATTGGACTTTTTTACACTCTACCTTTACCAAATTCGGCTTCCCATCTAAATTTATCTCACAAATTTTGGCCCTATATGCTAACCCCTCAGCCCAGATTAGAGTTAATGGCCACTTATCTGAAGCTTTTGAGATCCGTAACGGGACTCGGCAGGGTTGTCCATTGTCACCCCTATTGTTTGTTCTGTCACTGGAGCCCCTAGCAGCTAGCTTGCGAAGTAATCCTAATATAAGAGAGATAGATATCAGGGAGCAATCTTACAAATTGGCCATGTTTGCGGACGATGTCCTGTTAACTTTGTCGTCCCCTATGGAATCTTTAAAACACGTCCAGAGAGAGCTGCAGGTGTATGGTGAGGTTTCCAATTTTTTAGTTAACCCGTCTAAATCCGAATTGTATCCAATAAACATGTCTGTGGATATGCTAGAGGAAATGAAGGGGCAATACCCGTATAAAATTAACCTCAAGGCTCTAAAATATCTGGGGGTGTACTTGAATTCACAAGATGAACAATTGCGTAGCCTAAACTATGGGAAATTGCTGGATGAGTTCCAGGTTTTAACATCTAGATGGATGCCCAAACAAAATATATCCTGGCTAGGTCGGGTTGCAGCGGCGAAGATGACCCTATTGCCCAAGGCGCTGTACATAATGCAAGCCCTTCCAGTGTCAGGTGTCTCTGATTATATTCAAAGGCTACAAAGGATACTTAATTCTTACATATGGCAAGGCAACAAACCTAGGTTATCACAACGCATTATATACACTTCCCGGGAAGGAGGGGGTTTGGGTGTCCCTAATTTAAACTGGTATAAATCATCTCTCTGGGATGGGTAGTGGATTGGTGTGGACAGGGTAAGCATTCGTTTAAAAAAGTTACACTTTTAGAATCGCAATTAATAAATGTGTCTCATATGGGGGGATTATGTTGGACGCCCATTGTAGAGGCTAAATTAAAAGTAGGTAAACCATTCACTATATTTAATGAGACCTGGAATACCTGGATATCCTTTAGAACCAAATTTCCTGGGCTGTCTACAGCTTACTCTCCATTGACTACACTGGCAGATAATAAAGAGTTTAGAGCAGGTGGTTTTCGGGGCGAGGTAATTGCTGGAAGAGCGGCTGAATTTCATGATTTGATTCTTATTGGTGCACTGATGGAGGGGGGGGGGGGGAGAAGATACATGACAGACAGAGGTTGTTAGACCAGGGATACAAGTGCTTCTCCAAATGGTTTGTACTACATCAGGTTAGACACTACATTATGACCCATAGGTTTAGGGACGATTTTTTACGAAAGTTAACTGTATTTGAAAATTTATGCCTTAGGGGAAAAACAACAAACAGGGGCATAGTGTCTATCATCTATCAACAACTTATGTCACTATGTCTCCCAACTAGACCAGCCTATGTACAAAAATGGGAGGAGGAATTGAATATGCAGATCACAGCTCAACAGTGGAAAAGGTGGGCCAGCTATACAGCTAAATCTGCACGGTCGTCTCTCTATTTGGAGACGAATATGAAGATTCTTACAAGGTGGTATCTCACACCTAATAAATTGAAATTTATGTTTAAAAATGCTAGCAACAAATGTTGGAGGGGCTGTGGTCTGGAGGGGACGATGACCCATATATGGTGGGATTGCCCATATCTTGTACCCTTCTGGAAAGAGATTTTTAGAGTAGTTCAGATGGTTATAGGGCTTGAAGTAAATTTTTCGCCCCAGCTTCCCCTGTTTAATGATTTGTCTAGTATTTCCTGTAAGATAAGACGTAATATCACTCAGATCATGTTTAATTCAGCTAAAAAGTTTATTCCTATACTCTGGAAATCCATAGAGGTGCCCACCTTGAGTAGGTGGAGACAACAAGTAGACCAGGTAATTGTCATGGAGAGGTACTTCTATCTTTCTACAGGAGATTAAATCACTATTATGACATAGTGTTTTTGTGGGAGCAGTATAAGAATACTAAAACTGGGTAAATGAGGGTTATATTTATGAGCTGAAGTGGTAGAATGGAGGATGGTTGTAATACTTTTGAATCACGAGAAGGAAAATACAATAAACATGTTATTGATATACAGTTTATCTTCTTTTGAACAGTTTATATGCTGTGGACACACCCTGAGGTTATGGTTAAGTTGCGTTATTGTATGTTTTAGATTTTTGTTTAAAATGTTATATTTATCACATTGACAATTCGGTCAATTCAGCTGTTTGTTCCTATTTGTGACAAATGTAAGCAGTTTCTCACTGCGCTCTTATGGACTGATGTCTCAGAGGACTTGCTGGACAAGTGTAGGATTATTGTGCAAGAAGTACCAACACAAAATACAAGAGAGACCCTTTCAAAATGTATTATCTGCAGCTAATGTGTTTGCTTGTATATGTATAATCTTTGTACAATGGATCAGAGGATGTTACTACGATATATAATGAATGTCAATGTTCTTGATAAATAAAGAAAATATATATATAAAAAAAAAACACCCAAAATAAAAAAAAACTAGCCTACAATAAACTACCAATAGCCCTTAAAAGGGCCTTTTGTGGGGCATTGCCCCAAAGATATCAGCTCTTTTACCTGTTAAAAAAATACAAACACCCCCCAACAGTAAAGCTCACCCCCCCACAACCAACCCTCCCCCAAATAAAAACCCTAACTCTAAAATTACCTAAGCTAGTAACCATTGCCCTGAAAAGGGCATTTGTAAGGGCATTTAGCTCTTTTACTGCCCAGACCCTAAACTAAAAAAAAAAAAAACACAAAAAAAAACCCTTAAAAAAACTGAATCGCAATGCCCATACAAATGCCCTTTTCATGGCAATGGGTGGCTTAGGTTATTTTAGATAGTCTTTTTATTTGGTGGGGTTGGTTGGGTGGTGGGGGGTTGGGGGGTTGTTTGTATTTTATTAACAGGTAAAAGAGCTGATATATTTGGGGCAATGCCCCACAAAAGGCCCTTTTAAGGGCCATTGGTAGTTTATTGTAGGCTAGGGTTTTTTTTTTTATTTTGGGTGGGCTTTTTTATTTTTATAGGGCTATTAGATTAGGTGTAATTCTTTTTTATTTTTGATAATTTGTTATTTTTCGTAATTTAGTGTTTGTTTTTTGTAATTTAGTTAGTTTTTATTTTTTGTAATTAGATACTTTTTGTCATTTTTAGAGTAGTGTTAGTATTTTTATTTAATGGTAGTCAGTTTAATTTTAGTTTAATAATTATAATAGTTTAATTGTTAGTTTAAATTTTTTTTTTTAATTTGACAGGTAAGTTTAAATTTAATTTAAGCTATGGAAATTGTAATTTTAGGTGGTCGTTTGGTTTAGGGCGTTACTAGTTTAAATTAGTTTATTTCGTTGTGGGGGGCTTTCGGTTTAGGGGTTAATAGTTTATTTTAGTATATTTCGTTGTGGGGGCCTTGAGGTTTAGGGATTAATAGGTTTATTACAGCGGCGGTGTTTGCGGACGGCAGATTAGGGGTTAATAATATTTAAATAGTGCTTTTATGTGAGAGGGCAGTGGTTTAGGGGTTAATAACTTTAGTATAGTGGTGACGATGTCAGGGTGCGGCGGAATAGGGGTTAATAAAAAAAATTAGTGGCGGCGATATCGGGAGCGGCATATTAGGGGTTAATACATTTATTATAGTGTTTGCAATGTGGGAGGGCCTCAGTTTAGGGGTTAATAGGTAGTTTATGTGTGTTTAGTGCACTTTGTACACTTTGTAGCAGTTTAATTATGAGTTTTATGTTACAGGTTTGTAACGTAAAACTCATAACTACTGACTTAAGATGGCGTTACGGATCTTGTGGTTTTAGGCTGTAACGATCACTTTTTAACCTCACCGCAAAACTCATAATAGCAGTGCTATGGGAATCCCATGAAAATACGTCATTTTTACGTGTGCGGGACTGCCTTTACCGTGGACTGATGTTGCGGTACAGGCTAAAAGGTATGCGGTACACCTATACCGACAAGACTTGTAATGGCTGTGGTGCTGTTTTAACGCTGGAAATACCATATTTTCAGCGTTACAAGCCGCAACATAAAACTTGTAATCTAGCTGTCTATTAATAGTAATTTAACCTTAGTGTTAACAATATTTTGTTGCATAACTGTATACATTTGTTATCTTACAATAAAAAATATAAAATTGTGCAGCACCTCTCTGTGACAACCGAAATGTAATGAGGCATTGTTCGATATTAATCCTTTAATGACCAGTGACGTACCATGTATGTCACTAGTCTTTAAATTTGGCTTGTGTTTTTGACAGCATGGCTCTCACCGCCAGCGGCAAAATCATGCAGGAGGGAGGTTGTAATAGTGTGGTCTTGCCCCTGGCGGCAAGACCTGCACTATTACAAGCCAAAAACTCTTAAGGACAGGGTACGTTGTGGTTGTTCAGGAGTTAAAAGATAATATTGATTTATTGTGTTTTTAAAAAATCTCTTTTTTTACATTTCTATTTATTTGATTTTAGGAAATATAGTAATTTTGTATACTGTATACATTTGTGAAAACTATACTGTTTAAAGTTATTTAAAGGAATATAATACTGTAATTTTCCAACTCTTGTGTTCCTAAGGATCCATTTATCTGTGTACAAATATATACTTTACCTTTATTATGGTATTTGAAATAGCAGTTTTTCATTTTGGAGATAGGAGAGATAGGTACAAAAATTGTCTATCTTTGTGGATAGACAGAAATATAAGATAATGAGGCATTTGTATATAGAATGGAAAATAAGATAACGACAGCTATTTCTGAAAGCTTGGCCAATTTAAATGGGTTCTGGTTTCAATGCACAAAAACAGTAATTTCACATACAAAAATAAACATAAACAGGCAATTTCATATATAATTAATACTCTGCATCTGGTATAAGAAATCATTGGAAACACATTAAAGGAACAGTAAACACTTTGAGAATTTGAAGAGATATTAAACAGTGATAGTTTTGTAAAAATAAATATGTTAAATCAAAGTAAACAACAACAAAAAACAGCAAACAATTATTTATTTTGTAAGATGATAAAAGTCCATAGGTGTCCATAACATATGGGATATACTTCCTGCCACTAGGAGGTGGTCAAGAACCCTCACAAGAGCTTTTAATCCCTCCCACCTCCTTTCACCACTCAGTTTGTTCTTGACCTCTGAGGAGAGGTGCTCTGATAGCTAGGTTTTATTATTTTCTATATAATAATTTATTGGGAGCTCAGACCTGACTTGAGACCCATTACCACTCTTCCATCTTTGCTCAGGGAAGACTTCAAGATTCTGAGTGAAGAAGGGGTAAAGGAATATCTCACTTATGGCAAGAACAACGCCTCCTTGGAACAGATTTGCAACCTGTTCTTCTCTTTATACCTTTTTCTAAATGTTATCATTTTGATACCTATGTTTCCTCCAAAACTGCTTTTGGCAGCAAAGACCTTCAGGCCGCAAGTAGGAACTGCCATCTATTTGTCCCACTCGTCCTTAACATGGACTCTCAGCTTGGGTATTGCATCCAACAAGTTATGGACACCTATGGACTCTCATCATCTTATGAAAGAAAACAGAATTTATACTTACCTATATATTTCTTTCTTTTTGGGATGTTGAGAGTCCATAGGACCCACCTGGATTTTTGCTACGGGTGACAGTTCTTATTTGCATCACTTAACCCTACTTTCTGTCTTTCCTACCTTTTATGACACTCTTCTCTGCTTGGCTATATGCAAACTGTGTGGGGAGAGGAAGTGGGAGGGATTGAAAGTTCAAGTGAGGGTTCTTGACCTCCTCCTAGTGGCGGAAAGTATTTTTATTATGCACTTGTTATCTATTCAATTTGACTATATTCAATTGTCCTTTAATGGAAACCATTGCAATATGTATTATTCATCTATTTAAATGTATTTTACCTATTTATTTCTTTAAACTTCATTTGTGCAGTGTCCATTACTTCCTGACACAGCCCTGGGGTCTCTACATGAAACTTATCTAGCATGAGACCATAAAACTTCCAGAGTTGATTTAGTATTAAAGGGACATTAGAGTTAAAGTTAAACCTTGAATCAGATAGAGAACACAATAATAAAAAAGTTTCCAATTCACACCCACTTTCTAAATGTGCACAATCTCTATATATGCTCCTACTGAGCATGTGCGAGAATTTACTGTCACATGATGCAGTGGGAAGGAAAATAAAACTAACTTTGAAATTTGTCAGAAAAAATCTACTACTCATGTGAAATTCCATGGGGCCGATTTATCAACTTGCGGGTGGACATGATTCGCTGTAGCGAATCATCTCCGCCCAACATCGATAAATGCCGACAGCATACGTTGTCGGTATTAATCATTGCACCAGCAGTTTTTGCGAAATGCTTGTGCAATGCCGTCCCTTGCACATTCGTGGTCAATCGGCCGCTAGCAGGGGGTGTGACTCATCCCAGTTGTATCGGATGTGGATGGTTGCAGTCTGCCATGACCACTGCTTCTTAACTATTGTTTCTGGCGAGCTGGAAACATTAGGGGTAGAGTGTAGCATCCGCTGCTTGGTAAATCTACCACAGAGTCTTTTTATCATGCATTTATTGATTATGCTAATCTATTAGACACGTGCAGCTGTGAAAATTTCGGTTTGGCCAAATTTTTCATAAAATATTCTGGGAAATTAGTTTCCCCAAATATTGTCTGTCTGCCCTATTCGATAAACTGAATATTCCTAAAATATTTATATTCATTTTCGGTAAATTAATGAAAAAGTTCACCTGTAGCTTTATACTTAAAGGGACAGTCAACACCAGAATTGTTGTTGTTTAAAAATATAGATAATCCCTTTATTACCCATTCCCCAGTTTTGCATAACCAACAATGTTATAGAAATACACTTTTTACCTCTGTGATTATCTTGTATCTAAGTCTCTGCAAACTGTCCCCTTATTTCAGTCCTTTTGACAGACTTGCATTTTAGCCAATCAGTGCTGACTCCTAGGTAACTTCACGTGCGTGAGCTCAATGTTATCTTTATGACACACATGAGCAAATGCCCTCTAGTGGTGACAAACTTTCAAAATGCATTCAAATGAGAGGCGGCCTTCAAGGTCTAAGAAATTAGCATATGAGCCTACCTAGGTTTAGCTTTCAACTAAGAATACAAAGAGAACAAAGCTAACTTGGTGATAAAAGTAAATTGGAAAGTTGTTTAAAATGACATGCCCTATCTGAATCATGAAAGTTTATTTGGACTTGACTGTCCCTTTAACCAACGCACTGGAGAGTCACACTTATATGCTCCTGTTTGTGCTAATAGGAGGTTTGGTGTGGCGGCACCCAGGGCCTGCAGTAAAATACCTTCTCCTTTAGTACAGGCCCTGGTTGCTGCCACAAAAGTATTTTAACCATTTAACGGTAACAAGTGAATAGTGATGAATTTCATCAGCATTAGTTCGTTTTCGTTCAATTTTATTTTATTTGGATATTTATTTCATGAAAACAAAACAAATATACTTGTTTTGTCGCAAATTTTGTGACAAATAATGTGACAAATCCAAAAGCGCCTGTCTATATTCTATTGTGTTCAGCGGTCTTTGCTTTAATTGTGTCTAGTGAGAACATATATATATATATATATACTCACATTATTTGTTTCGTCTCTTTTTCTTGCAATTTAGTTCTGAAACTCAAAAGTGGAAATGCTGAAAAGGGACCCTATGTTAAAACAGATTTTTACCTATTGCTTTATTGTCCCTGAAAGGTTTTTAATATTTTTTTTAATATTTATGCAACTAATGTACATTTTAAAAAACAAAACATACATAATATTCTCAGGCTATTCTGTGATTTAAAGGGCAGTCAAGTCCAAAAAAACCTTTCATGATTTAGATAGGGCATGTAATTTTAAACAACTTTCCAATTTACTTTTATCACCAATTTTGCTTTGTTCTCTTGGTATTCTTAGTTGAAAGCTAAACCTAGGTAGGCTCATATGCTAATTTCTTAGACCTTGAAGGTCGCCTCTAATCTGAATGCATTTTGACTGTTTTTCACCACTAGAGGGTGTTCATGTGTGTCATATAGATAGCATTGAGCTCACACACGTGAATTTACCAAGGAGTGAGCACTGATTTGCTAAAATGCAAGTCTGTCAACAGAACTGAAATAAGGAGGCAGTCTGCAGAGGTTTAGATACTATCAGGCCCATTTATCAAAGGGCTTGCGGACCTGATCCGACACTGCGGATCAGGTCCGCAAGACCTCGCTAAATGCGGAGAGCAATACGCTCTCCGCATTTAACATTGCACCAGCAGCTCACAAGAGCTGCTGGTGCAACGCCGCCCCCTGCTGACTCGCGGCCAATCGGCCGCCAGCAGGGAGCTGTCAATCAACCCGATCGTATTCGATCGGGTTGATGTCTGGCGATTCCTGTCCGCCTGTTCAGAGCAGGCGGACAGGGTTATGGAGCAGCGGTCGTTAGACCGCTGCTTCATAAGTTGTGTTTCTGGCGAGTCTGAAGACTCGCCAGAAACACGGCCCTTCAAGCTCCATACGGAGCTTGATAAGTGGGCCTGAATGTATTGGGTACTTGTAAAGCACGTCTAATCACCCGTAAGGGTCTCAAGGGGCTGCTCATTTTATTGACTTTGGAAGAATGAAAGGCTGAATGGACTTTGCCAGGAATCGAACATGCAACCCTCAGGTTGCTACAGAGCTCAACCACAGTGCATTAGCATGCTGAGCTATCTGTCCAGCCTACAAGGTAATTACAGAAGTAATAAGTGTATTAATATAACTGTGTTGGTTATGCAAAACTGGGGAATGGGTAATGAAGAGATTATCTATTTTTTTTTAAACAACAAAAATTCTGGTGTTGACTGTCCCTTTAAATGCATGATTCTATCCAGCATTTATTTACTGTTTTATGTACCTTTAATTTTAGCTACAACACTCCCATAGCTATCTGCTATCATTATAAGAACCAATCGTGTTATAGTTCCACGTTCTCACCCTGGTTGACAGCCATAACGCTATACCCTCACCTCATGTGACCATATTAAAGGGACAGACTACACCAGAATTTTTATTGTTTAAAAAGATAGATAATTACTTTATTACCCATTCTCTAGTTTTGCATAACCAACACAGTTATATTAATATAGTTTTTACCTATGTGATTACCTTGTAGCTAAACCTCTGCAGACTGCCCCCTTATTTCAGTTCTTTTGACAGACTCACGTTTTAGCCAATCAGTGCTGGCTCCTAGGTAACTTCACGTGCGTGAGCTCAATATTATCTATATGACACACATGAACTAATGCCCTATAGTGGTGAAAAAAATGTCAAAATGCATCTAGATAAGAGGCGGTCTTCAAGGTCTAAGAAATTAGTATATGAGCCTACCTAGGTTTAGCTTTCAACTAAGAATATCAAGAGAGCAAAGCAAAATTGATGATAAAAGTAAATTGGAAAGTTGTTTAAAATGTCACGTCTGAATCGGAATCATGAAAGTTTAGTTTGGACTAGACTGCCCCTTTAATGTCAGTAATGTCATGAGATCAACACTGGGGACATTGCTGACAAAGAGGTTAGTTTTGGAAAAGGCAAGCCTCTTAAAGGGACACGCTACTTTATATAAAGATATCTTAAAAGAACATTCAAGCAGACTAACAGCGTAACTTTTCTTTACATATTTACCGTGCATCCCTTCTTTCTTGGATATTTACTATGAAGTAGCGCAAACCAACTCTGTAACCTGCAGGATAATTCCGTTTGTTTGGCACTTGTTTAAAAGGGACACAAAATATTTCCTTATTGACTCAGATAGAGCACGTCATTTTAAATTAATTTCTAATTTACTTCTATTATCACATTTTTTTTTATTCTCTTACTATCTTTTTGTTAAATAGCAGGAATGTTAGCTCAGGAGTGTGCACGTGTCTAGAGCCCTATATGGCAGCAGTTTTGCAAAAATGTTATCCATTTGCAAGAGCACTAGGTAACAGCACTATTTCCTGCCATATTGTGCTGCAGACACCTACCTAGGTATCTCATCAACAAAGAATATCATGAGAACAAAGCTCATTTGATGATCAAAGTAAATTAGAAACCTTTTTTTTTTAAAATTGTATGTTCTGTCTGAATCACAAAATAACATGTTTGGGTTTCATATCCCTTTAATGACTACTAGCCATCTGAAAATGGCAAACTGACATTATAATCTCGTTATGTATCTCTTGAAATTAGAGCAGGTCAGAATTCTCTGTCATAGATTACTCCCAGCTGATGAGACCATTTCACCATTTATACCCAACTATCTGTGGACCCCCAAGCCAGACGTACAACCATCAGTCATAAAGTCCAAGCTAAAACTGACGTTTGCACACACATTGATACAGGAGGAGATGAGCGAAGTGAGGTAGAGACGAGATATTGATCTGAGCAACGTTAATTAAATGCCTTTTAGGCAGCTAGAAAAACAATGAGCTTGAGGAGAGTAAAGATGCTAAAATGGACGCCCGGGAGGGAGGAAGAAGAGACCACAGGTGAGAATGTGAGAATAGTGTACAGGAAAATATAGACTGCAATCTGGCAAGCACAATTACATCTATGGGATCTTTTCCAATCTATTTAAAAAGCAGTGCTAAGTGGTTTCCATGAGGCCTATTTATCAAGCCGTCAACCGAAAATACGCTGGGATTCAGCTGCGTAATTGTGGAGAGCCTGATTCCCCTTAGTTATCAAAGCCTACAGACCGGCAAAAAAAGACATTTTTGACGTAACATACGATCCGCCGGTCTCAGTCCGAAACAGATCGATGCTTACGTCAATGCAAATTCGGCACTATCTGACTACTTTTGCTAGTTATCAAATTTCTACCAAGTACGCTCGCCACTATTCCGGCCCAGTGTACCTGGTTTTCAATCCGCCACCCTGGAGGCGGCGGATGCCATAGGAATCAATGGGAGTCTGAAAGCAGCGAAAGCTCATGTTCGCTGCTGCCCGATATCCCATTGATTCCTATGAGAGAATAAAAGTTACGTTTACACCTAACACCCTAACATGTACCCCGAGTCTAAACACCCCTAATCTGCCGCCCCCTACACCACCGCCACCTACATTATACTTATTAACCCTTAATCTGCCACCCCCTACACCCCGCCACCTACATTATACTTATTAACCCCTATTCTGCCGTCCCGCCACCGCCACCACCTACATTAAAGGGACAGTATACACTCATTTTCATATAACTGCATGTAATAGACACTACTATAAAGAATATGATGCACAGATACTGATATAAAAATCCAGTATAAAATGGTTTAAAAACTTACTTAGAAGCTTTCAGTTTAGCTCTGTTGAAAAGGCAGCTGGAAAGCCCACTGCAAGTGGCAAATAAGACACTCCCCCTCCACCTATTTTGCATATGAAAAGACCCTTTACACAAACAGGTGCAAGCTGGAGAAGGTAGCTGACGGTATTCAAATAAAACGTTGGGGCTTGGTTAGGAGTCTGAAAATCAGAGCAATTTTATTTAAAAATAAGCAAAATTATACATTTTTTTAAAAAAAAAAAACTTTATGGGCTTTATAAATAGATCATCTACAAAACATTTATGCAAAAAAAAATGAGTGTATAATGGCCCTTTAAACTTATTAACCCCTATTCTGCTGTCCCGACACCGCCGCAAGCTAAATAAAAGTTATTAACCCTAATCTGCCGCTCCCGACACCGCCGCCACCTACATAAAGTTATTAACCCCTATCCCGCCGCTCCCGGAGCCCACCGCAACTAAATAAATATATTAACCTCTAAACACCTGGCCTCCCACATCACAACCACTTACTAAACCTATTAACCCCTAAACCACCAGCCCCCCACATCGCCATAAACTAAATTAAACTATTAACCCCTAAACCTAACAACCCCTTAACTTTATATAAAATATTAACTCATCCCTATCTTATAATAAATTTAAACTTACCTTCAGATTTAAATTAAACTATATTAAACTATTAATTAACCTACCCTAACTATTATACTAAAATTACATTAAACTGCAAATTAAATTAACTATATTATATATTTAACATATATTTAACACCTAACCCTACTCAAATAATTTAAATCTACACAAAAAAATTACTAAGTTACAAAAAACTAAAAACTAAGTTACAAAAATAACAAACACTAAGTTACAAAACCCCCCCACTAAGTTACACAAAATAAAAAATAAATTATCAAAGATTTAAACTAATTATAATAAACTACAAATAGCCCTTAAAAGGGCTTTTTGCGGGGCATTACAAATACCCCCCAACATTAAAACCCACCATCCACACAACCAACTCCCCAAATAAAAACCTAATCTAAAAAACCTAAGCTCCCCATTGCCCTGAATAGGGCATTTGTATGGGCATTGCCCTTAAAAGGGCATTTAGCTCTATTGCAGCCCAAACCCCTAATCTAAAAATAAAACGCACCCAATAAACTCTTAAAAAACCCTAACACTAACCCCTGAAGATCCACTTACAGTTATAAAGATCCGACATCCATCCTCCAAGAAGCCGGTAGAAGTCTTCATCCAAGTGGCCGAAGTCTTCAACCAAGCCCGCAGAAGTCTTTACCCAGACGGCATCTTCTATCTTCATCAATCCGGCGAGGAGCGGCTCCATCTTCAAGACATCCGAAGTGGAGCATCCTCTTCTTACATCGTCTTCTTCCCGAATTAATGTTCCTTTAAATGACATTATCCAAGATGGCGTCCCTTAGATTCCGATTGGCTGATAGAATTCCAATCAGCCAATAGAATGTGAGCTCAATCCTATTGGCTGATTGGACCAGCCAATAGGATGAAAGCTCAATCCTATTGGCTGATTGCAACAGCCAATAGGATTTTTTCAACCTTAATTCTGATTGGCTGATAGAATTCTATCAGCCAATCGGAATCTAAGGGATGTCATCTTGGATGATGTCATTTAAAGGAACCTTCATTGTAGAAGAAGACGTTGAACTAAGAGGATGCTCCGCGTCAGATGTCTTGAAGATGGAGCCAATCCACGCCGGATGGATGAAGATAGAAGATGCCGTCTGGGTGAAGACTTCTGCGGGCTTGGATGAAGACTTTGGCTGCTGTGATGAAGACTTCTGCCGGCTTCTTGGAGGATGGATGTCGGATCTTCAAAACTGTAAGTGGATCTTCAGGGGTTAGTGTTAGGGTGTTTTAAGGGTTTATTGGGTGTGTTTTATTTTTAGATTAGGGGTTTGGGCTGCAATAGAGCTAAATGCCCTTTTTAGGGCAATGCCCATACAAATGCCCTTTTCAGGGCAATGGGGAGCGTAGGTTTTTTAGTTAGGTTTTTATTTGGGGGGTTGATTGTGTGGGTGGTGGGTTTTACTGTTGGGGGGTATTTGAATTTTGTATTTACAGGTAAAAGAGCTGATTTCTTTAGGGTAATGCCCCACAAAAGGCCCTTTTAAGGGCTATTTGTAGCTTATTGTAGGCTAGGGGGTTTATTATTTTTTTTGGTCGGGGGGCTTTTTTATTTTCATAGGTCTCTTAGATTAGGTGTAATTAGTTTAAATCTTTGATAATTTATTTTTTATTTTGTGTAATTTAGTGTTAATTTTTTTTGTACCTTAGTGTTTGTTATTTTTTGTAACTTAGTATTTTTTTTAGTGTAGATTTAAATAATTTGAGTAGGGTTAGGTGTTTAAATATATAATATAGTTAATTTAATTTGTAGTTTAATGCAATTTTAGTATAACAGTTAGGGTAAGTTAATTAGTAGTTTAATATAGTTTAATTTAAATCTAAAGGTAAGTTTAAATTTATTATAACATAGGGATGAGATAATATTTAATATAAAGTTAGCGGGTTGTTAGGTTTAGGGGTTAATAGTTTAATTTAGTTTATGGCGATGTGGGGGCTGGCGGTTTAGGGGTTAATAACTGTATTTAGTTGCGGTGGGCTCTGGGAGCGGTGGGATAGGGGTTAATAACATAATGTAGGTGGCGGCGGTGTATGGGGCGGCAGATTAGGGGTTAATAACATAATGTAGGTGGCGGCGGTGTAGGGGGAGGCAGATTAGGGGTTAATAACATAATGTAGGTGGGTGTAGAGGGCGGCAGATTAGGGGTTAAGAACATAATGTGGGTGGTGGCAGTGTAGGGGGCGGCAGATTAGGGGTTAAGAACATAATGTAGGTGGGTGTAGGGGGAGGCAGATTAGGGGTTAAGAACATAATGTGGGTGGTGGCAGTGTAGGGGGTGGCAGATTAGGGGTTAAGAACATAATGTAGGTGGCGGCGGTGTAGGGGGAGGCAGATTAGGGGTTAAGAACATAATGTGGGTGGTGGCAGTGTAGGGGGCGGCAGATTAGGGGTTAAGAACATAATGTAGGTGGCGGTGGGGTCCACGTGCCAGTGGTCAACTGGGGTTTTTTTGTGGGTGCACTGTGACAGGGGACAGGGTTAGGTGGTCAGTGGGGGTAGTCGGGTGGGTCATAGGGGGGTCAGGGCGTTACATGGGCGTGTGAGGTAGAGCTGTAGGGAACCTGGGTAAAGTGGTGGTGGGGAAATGATGTGGTTGATTCTCAACTTAGAGATACTACACATTTTTATGAATTCTGCAATTTTTGCAACATGTGGCATATTTTTCAGCGGGATTTTCATTAAATTGTATTTGTTGTATGATGCTTTATCACCTTGAGATTTTTATATAAAATGTTTAGTTATGCATAATAAAACAACTTTGCAATACATTTCATTTTATATTTCCCCCCTTTTCATGTAATTTAGCTCTAAGAAATTGAGCAATTTCTACTTCTCAGAACTTGAGATGCACCTGCTGACTTTTCAATGCTAACCCTGCTACATATACGTCTCTAACTGGATTTATCAGATAACAACTGAAAAACAATGTCCTTTATACTTATTTTATGACAGTGACTAGCCTTGTTGTCTGCAGACTAAAGCCCAGATTGGTTGCTCTAAATAAGGTAAAAAGTGGGTGGAGTTTAGCTATTGATAAATAACTGCAGTGTTTTAAAAACATTAAGACTTTGCTGATATTTATAGCAACACAACAGAAATGTCTTGTAATAACAAGGTGTGCACTGTCCCTTTTATATGTACCAAGTGCATGTACCTGGTGCATTTATCATACTTCCCGTGAGCCAATGACATGAGGCATATGTGTGTAGCTACCAATCAGGAGCTAGCTCCCAGTAGTGCATTGCTGCTCCTAAGCCTACCTAGGTATGCTTTTCAATAAAAGATACCAAGAGAATTAAATAGTTGCTGCTCTATCTGACCCATGAAGACATTTGACTACAATGTCTCTTTAAGTGTAAGTAAACTTTGCAATATAATTCTGGCAGCTAAAGCTCTGCACCTTTCCTGTCACTGGTGAGCAATATCACTGTATTCACTTATACCAGAGCTAGGTTTTTTCAGACGCTCCCTTATCAGTTGCCTGCAGCCAGTGACTCACAAGCCGATATGACTGGGATTAGACCGCTGCTTCATAACTTCTGTTTCCGGCGAGCCTGAAGGAAAGCTAGAAACACGGGGCATCAAGCTTTATACGGAGCTTGATAAATAGGCCCCATAGATGCTGCTGTGATTTCATTTTTATCTAGGGAGACGTCCTTCTTTTAATATTTGTACATTTTTTTTTTCTATTTGGTTCTATGAGGCCGAATTATCAAAGGTCTTGTGGACCTGATCCGACAGTGCAGATCAGGTCCGCAAGACCTCACTGAATGAGGAGAGCAATACGCTTGCCATATTCAGCATTGCACCAGCAGCTCACAAGTGCTGCTGGTGCAACGCCGTCCCCTGCAGATTCGCGGCCAATGGGCTGCCAGCAGGGGGGTGTCAATCAACCCGATCGTACTCGATCGGGTTGAATTGCGGGAATGTCTGTCCGCCTCTTCAGAGCAGGCGGACAGGTTACGGAGCAGCGGTCTTTAGACTGCTTCATAACTGGTGTTTCTGGCGAGCCAGCAGGCTCGCCAAAAAACACGGGACTTCAAGCTCCATCCAGAACTTGATAAATGGACACTAATGAGTAATAAATTGTGTTTACTATATTTTATATTTATATCTTTGATTTATTCCTCTAGTACTCTATTGCTCTTCTGAGCACTCCTTACCATACATTCTTTATTTCCAGTTTTGCACAACCAACACGGTTATATTAATATACTTTTTACCTCTGTGATTACCTTGTATCTAAGCTTCTGTAGACTGCCCCTTATCTCAGTTATATTAATATACTTTTTACCTCTGTGATTACCTTGTATCTAAGCTTCTGTAGACTGCCCCTTATCTCAGTTATATTAATATACTTTTTACCTCTGTGATTACCCTGTGTCTAGCCCTCTGCAGACTGCTCCTTATCTCAGTTATATTAATATACTTTTTACCTCTGTGATTACCCTGTATCTAAGCTTCTGTAGACTGCCCCTTATCTCAGTTATATTAATATACTTTTTACCTCTGTGATTACCTTGTATCTAAGACTTTGCAGACTACCCTGTTATCTCAGTGCTTTTGTTAAACTTGCATTTTAGCCAATCAGTGCCCTCTCATAAGTAATGTCATGGGCGTGAGCACAATGTTATCTAAATGTCAGGGCATCCCAGATCCGCCACTGTGTGCAGACTGCTCTAAGCAGGAGGGGGTTGTGTGCTGGGAGGAGCAATCTGTGCAGGGCAGAGCTCACATAGATGTCTGAGCACAACATAACAATCGATTCCCCAATATCCATTCGCAGTAAAAAAGAAGGTATCTTCTGGCTACAAGCTGCCCTGGCACCTCCCCCTTGATGTGACTTGCTAGCAGCTGTAGCCCACTGGGAAATCTCCTGGTTTCTCATTAGCCAGACCAGCCCTGATTGTCACCTGCTGCTGTTCCATGGTCCAGTTTTCCAGCAGCTAAGTTATAGAGAGCCAAATGACAAGCCCCAGCCCCTGATGGTCCGAGGATGAAAGCCTTATTTGTTATGCTGTGTGCACGATTCCTGAGCTAGCCCAAGCTGAGCAGGCAGCAGTCATAGCGGTTTGGTCGGTAGAAATCATACAAAATAAAGCACAATATATATTTTACTGTATGCATAAAACAACAACAAAGCAGTAAACTTTATATTTTATTTTCTTCTCATCCATCCATGCTACATCTTGTACCTCAGTCTGCCCCCTCAGCCCTTAGGCCCCTGCGCAGTGGCACGGCAGTAGTTCCGCCCCTGGGTTGTTTGCTGTTGTTTAACACAATCCATTTAGTTTTATGTTTACTTTAATGGAACATATTTTTTACTAAAGAGCCAGTGTTTCATATCCCTTTAAGAAGATGTTATCTAGTGTCTAGCTAACAGTGCACTGCCACTACATAATAGCAACTTCATTATGATCCTAATGTAAAAAGGAAGCTGTCATTGATATTCTCAGATACCGACTCCCTTTTTGTGCCAGTAATGAGATCTAGTCCTCATTGTCAAAAGAAGATTCCTTTATATACACAATGCACTAAAGTAACAGACTATTGTATTTTACACTACGCTGTCCCTGTAGTGATTTAGCCACATTTCTATCCCTTGTCCTGTTCTCTCCTATTCAGAATGATCTCTTTCCATTCACAGCTTTCTCAAACTTAATTTATTGTCTATCCTCTCTAATTTATTGTCTATGTCTCTCTCCAGCTCTCTGTACACTCTCACTGCAAGTGCTCTCTCTCTCTCTAGCTCTCTGTACACTCCCATTGCAAGTGCTCTCTCTCTCATTGCAAGTGCACTCTCTCTCTAGCTCTCTGTACACTCTCACTGCAAGTGCGCTCTCTCTCTCTAGCTCTCTGTACACTCTCACTGCAAGTGCTCTCTCTCTCTAGCTCTCTGTACACTCTCACTGCAAGTGCACTATCTCTCTCTAGCTCTCTGTACACTCTCACTGCAAGTGCTCTGTCTCTCTCTAGCTCTCTGTACACTCCCATTGCAAGTGCTCTCTCTCTCATTGCAAGTGCACTCTCTCTCTAGCTCTCTGTACACTCTCACTGCAAGTGCGCTCTCTCTCTCTAGCTCTCTGTACACTCTCACTGCAAGTGCTCTCTCTCTCTAGCTCTCTGTACACTCTCACTGCAAGTGCTCTCTCTCTCTAGCTCTCTGTACACTCTCACTGCAAGTGCTCTCTCTCTCTAGCTCTCTGTACACTCTCACTGCAAGTGCTCTCTCTCTCTAGCTCTCTGTACACTCTCACTGCAAGTGCACTCTCTCTCTCTCTAGCTCTCTGTACATTCTCACTGCAAGTGCACTCTCTCTCTCTAGCTCTCTGTACACTCTCACTGCAAGTGCACTCTCTCTCTCTAGCTCTCTGTACACTCTCACTGCAAGTGCACTCTCTCTCTAGCTCTCTGTACACTCTCACTGCAAGTGCACTCTCTCTCTCTAGCTCTCTGTACACTCTCACTGCAAGTGCACTCTCTCTCTCTAGCTCTCTGTACACTCTCACTGCAAGTGCACTCTCTCTCTCTAGCTCTCTGTACACTCTCACTGCAAGTGCACTCTCTCTCTCTAGCTCTCTGTACACTCCCATTGCAAGTGCTCTCTCTCTCTCATTGCAAGTGCACTCTCTCTCTAGCTCTCTGTACACTCTCACTGCAAGTGCACTCTCTCTCTCTAGCTCTCTGTACACTCCCATTGCAAGTGCTCTCTCTCTCTCATTGCAAGTGCACTCTCTATCTAGCTCTCTGTACACTCTCACTGCAAGTGCACTCTCTCTCTCTAGCTGTCTGTACACTCCCATTGCAAGTGCTCTCTCTCTCATTGCAAGTGCACTCTCTCTCTAGCTCTCTATACACTCTCACTGCAAGTGCACTCTCTCTCTCTAGCTGTCTGTACACTCCCATTGCAAGTGCTCTCTCTCTCTCTCATTGCAAGTGCACTCTCTCTCTAGCTCTCTGTACACTCTCACTGCAAGTGCACTCTCTCTCTCTAGCTGTCTGTACACTCCCATTGCAAGTGCTCTCTATCTCTCTCTCTCTCTCTCTCTCATTGCAAGTGCACTCTCTCTCTCTAGCTGTCTGTACACTCCCATTGCAAGTGCTCTCTCTCTCTCTCTCTCTCTCTCTCTCATTGCAAGTGCACTCTCTCTCTAGCTCTCTGTACACTCTCACTGCAAGTGCACTCTCTCTAGCTCTCTGTACACTCCCATTGCAAGTGCTCTCTCTCTCATTGCAAGTGCACTCTCTCTCTAGCTCTCTGTACACTCTCACTGCAAGTGCTCTCTCTCTCTCTAGCTGTCTGTACACTCCCATTGCAAGTGCTCTCTCTCTCTCATTGCAAGTGCACTCTCTCTCTAGCTCTCTGTACACTCTCACTGCAAGTGCACTCTCTCTCTCTAGCTCTCTGTACACTCTCACTGCAAGTGCACTCTCTCTCTCTAGCTCTCTGTACACTCTCACTGCAAGTGCACTCTCTCTCTCTAGCTCTCTGTACACTCTCACTGCAAGTGCACTCTCTCTCTCTAGCTCTCTGTACACTCCCATTGCAAGTGCTCTCTCTCTCTCATTGCAAGTGCACTCTCTCTCTAGCTCTCTGTACACTCTCACTGCAAGTGCACTCTCTCTCTCTAGCTCTCTGTACACTCCCATTGCAAGTGCTCTCTCTCATTGCAAGTGCACTCTCTATCTAGCTCTCTGTACACTCTCACTGCAAGTGCACTCTCTCTCTCTAGCTGTCTGTACACTCCCATTGCAAGTGCTCTCTCTCTCATTGCAAGTGCACTCTCTCTCTAGCTCTCTATACACTCTCACTGCAAGTGCACTCTCTCTCTCTAGCTGTCTGTACACTCCCATTGCAAGTGCTCTCTCTCTCTCTCATTGCAAGTGCACTCTCTCTCTAGCTCTCTGTACACTCTCACTGCAAGTGCACTCTCTCTCTCTAGCTGTCTGTACACTCCCATTGCAAGTGCTCTCTATCTCTCTCTCTCTCTCTCTCTCTCATTGCAAGTGCACTCTCTCTCTCTAGCTGTCTGTACACTCCCATTGCAAGTGCTCTCTCTCTCTCTCTCTCTCTCATTGCAAGTGCACTCTCTCTCTAGCTCTCTGTACACTCTCACTGCAAGTGCACTCTCTCTAGCTCTCTGTACACTCCCATTGCAAGTGCTCTCTCTCTCATTGCAAGTGCACTCTCTCTCTAGCTCTCTGTACACTCTCACTGCAAGTGCTCTCTCTCTCTCTAGCTGTCTGTACACTCCCATTGCAAGTGCTCTCTCTCTCTCATTGCAAGTGCACTCTCTCTCTAGCTCTCTGTACACTCTCACTGCAAGTGCTCTCTCTCTCATTGCAAGTGCACTCTCTCTCTAGCTCTCTGTACACTCTCACTAAAAGTGCTCTCTCTCTCTCATTGCAAGTGCACTCTCTCTCTAGCTCTCTGTACACTCCCACTGCAAGTGCACTCTCTCTCTAGCTCTCTGTACACTCTCACTGCAAGTGCTCTCTCTCTCTCTCATTGCAAGTGCACTCTCTCTCTAGCTCTCTGTACACTCTCACTGCAAGTGCTCTCTCTCATTGCAAGTGCACTCTCTCTCTAGCTCTCTGTACACTCCCACTGTAAGTGCACTCTCTCTCTAGCTCTCTGTAAACTCCCACCGCAAGTGCACTCTCAGACCCCTATTTATCAAACGTCTTGCGGACCTGATCCGACAGTGCGGATCAGGTCCGCAAGACCTCGCTAAATGCGGAGAGCAATACGCTCTCCACATTTAACATTGCACCAGCAGCTCACAAGAGCTGCTGGTGCAACGCCGCCCCCTGCAGACTCGCTGCCAATCGGCCGCCAGCAGGGAGGTGTCAATCAACCCGATCGTACTCGATCGGGTTGAATTGTTGCGATTCCTGTCCGCCTGCTCAGAGCAGCCGGACAGATAGCTCAGCATGCTAAGGCACTGTGCCTGAGCTCTGTAGCAACCCAAGGGTTGCAGGTTCGATCCCCGACAAGGTCCACTCAGCCTTTCATCCTTCCGAGCAGCGCCTTGAGACCCTTATGGGTGATTAGCTGTGCTTTACAATTACCCAATACAATACAATACTGCAAGTGCACTCTCTCTCTCTAGCTCTCTGTACACACTCACTGTGAGTGCACTCTCTCTAGCTCTCTGTACACTCTCACTGTAAATGCACTCTCTCTCTAGCTCTCTGTACACTCTCACTGCAAGTGCACTCTCTCTAGCTCTCTTTACACTCTCACTGCAAGTGCACACTCTCTCTAGCTCTCTGTACACTCTCACTGTAAGTGCACTCTCTCTCTAGCTCTCTGTACACTCTCACTGCAAGTGCACTCTCTCTAGCTCTCTGTACACTCTCACTGCAAGTGCACTCTCTCTCTAGCTCTCTGTACACTCTCACTGCAAGTGCACTATCTCTCTCTAGCTCTCTGTACACTCTCACTGCAAGTGCACTCTCTCTAGCTCTCTGTACACTCTCACTGTAAGTGCACTCTCTCTCTAGCTCTCTGTGCACTCTCTCTAGCTCTCTTTACACTCTCACTGCAAGTGCACTCTCTCTCTAGCTCTCTGTACACTCTCACTGCAAGTGCACTCTCTCTAGCTCTCTGTACACTCTCACTGCAAGTGCACTCTCTCTCTAGCTCTCTGTACACTCTCACTGCAAGTGCACTATCTCTCTCTAGCTCTCTGTACACTCTCACTGCAAGTGCACTCTCTCTCTCTCTAGCTCTCTGTACACTCTCACTGCAAGTGCACTCTCTCTCTCTAGCTCTCTGTACATTCTCACTGTAAGTGCACTCTCTCTCACTCTAGCTCTCTGTACATTCTCACTGCAAGTGCACTCTCTCTCTCTAGCTCTCTGTACACTCCCATTGCAAGTGCTCTCTCTCTCTCTCATTGCAAGTGCACTCTCTCTCTAGCTCTCTGTACACTCTCACTGCAAGTGCACTCTCTCTCTCTAGCTCTCTGTACACTCCCATTGCAAGTGCTCTCTCTCTCTCATTGCAAGTGCACTCTCTCTCTAGCTCTCTGTACACTCTCACTGCAAGTGCACTCTCTCTCTCTAGCTCTCTGTACACTCCCATTGCAAGTGCTCTCTCTCTCTCTCATTGCAAGTGCACTCTCTCTCTAGCTCTCTGTACACTCTCACTGCAAGTGCACTCTCTCTCTCTAGCTGTCTGTACACTCCCATTGCAAGTGCTCTCTCTCTCTCTCTCTCTCTCATTGCAAGTGCACTCTCTCTCTAGCTCTCTGTACACTCTCACTGCAAGTGCACGCTCTCTCTCTAGCTCTCTGTACACTCCCATTGCAAGTGCACTCTCTCTCTAGCTCTCTGTACACTCTCACTGCAAGTGCTCTCTCTCTCATTGCAAGTGCACTCTCTCTCTAGCTCTCTGTACACTCTCACTGCAAGTGCTCTCTCTCTCTCTAGCTGTCTGTACACTCCCATTGCAAGTGCTCTCTCTCTCATTGCAAGTGCACTCTCTCTCTATCTCTCTGTACACTCTCACTGCAAGTGCACTCTCTCTCTCTAGCTCTCTGTACACTCTCACTGCAAGTGCTCTCTCTCTCATTGCAAGTGCACTCTCTCTCTAGCTCTCTGTACACTCTCACTGCAAGTGCTCTCTCTCTCTCTCTCTCTCTCTCTCATTGCAAGTGCACTCTCTCTCTAGCTCTCTGTACACTCTCACTGCAAGTGCTCTCTCTCTCTCTCATTGCAAGTGCACTCTCTCTCTAGCTCTCTGTACACTCCCACTGTAAGTGCACTCTCTCTCTAGCTCTCTGTACAATCCCACTGCAAGTGCACTCTCTCTCTAGCTCTCTGTAAACTCCCACCGCAAGTGCACTCTCAGACCCCTATTTATCAAAGGTCTTGCGGACCTGATCCGACAGTGCGGATCAGGTCCGCAAGACCTCGCTAAATGCGGAGAGCAATACGCTCTCCACATTTAACATTGCACCAGCAGCTCACAAGAGCTGCTGGTGCAACGCCGCCCCCTGCAGACTCGCTGCCAATCGGCCGCCAGCAGGGAGGTGTCAATCAACCCGATCGTACTCGATCGGGTTGAATTGTTGCGATTCCTGTCCGCCTGCTCAGAGCAGCCGGACAGATAGCTCAGCATGCTAAGGCACTGTGCCTGAGCTCTGTAGCAACCCAAGGGTTGCAGGTTCGATCCCCGACAAGGTCCACTCAGCCTTTCATCCTTCTGAGCAGCGCCTTGAGACCCTTATGGGTGATTAGCTGTGCTTTACAATTACCCAATACAATACAATACTGCAAGTGCACTCTCTCTCTCTAGCTCTCTGTACACACTCACTGTGAGTGCACTCTCTCTAGCTCTCTGTACACTCTCACTGTAAATGCACTCTCTCTCTAGCTCTCTGTACACTCTCACTGCAAGTGCACTCTCTCTAGCTCTCTTTACACTCTCACTGCAAGTGCACACTCTCTCTAGCTCTCTGTACACTCTCACTGTAAGTGCACTCTCTCTCTAGCTCTCTGTACACTCTCACTGCAAGTGCACTCTCTCTAGCTCTCTTTACACTCTCACTGCAAGTGCACTCTCTCTCTAGCTCTCTGTACACTCTCACTGCAAGTGCACTCTCTCTAGCTCTCTGTACACTCTCACTGCAAGTGCACTCTCTCTCACTCTAGCTCTCTGTACATTCTCACTGTAAGTGCACTCTCTCTCTCTCTAGCTCTCTGTACATTCTCACTGCAAGTGCACTCTCTCTCTCTAGCTCTCTGTACACTCCCATTGCAAGTGCTCTCTCTCTCTCTCTCATTGCAAGTGCACTCTCTCTCTAGCTCTCTGTACACTCTCACTGCAAGTGCACTATCTCTCTCTAGCTCTCTGTACACTCTCACTGCAAGTGCACTATCTCTCTCTAGCTCTCTGTACATTCTCACTGCAAGTGCACTCTCTCTCTCTAGCTCACTGTACACTCCCATTGCAAGTGCTCTCTCTCTCTCTCTCATTGCAAGTGCACTCTCTCTCTAGCTCTCTGTACACTCTCACTGCAAGTGCACTCTCTCTCTCTAGCTCTCTGTACACTCCCATTGCAAGTGCTCTCTCTCTCTCTCATTGCAAGTGCACTCTCTCTAGCTCTCTGTACACTCTCACTGCAAGTGCACTCTCTCTCTCTAGCTGTCTGTACACTCCCATTGCAAGTGCTCTCTCTCTCTCTCTCTCTCTCATTGCAAGTGCACTCTCTCTCTAGCTCTCTGTACACTCTCACTGCAAGTGCACTCTCTCTCTCTAGCTCTCTGTACACTCCCATTGCAAGTGCACTCTCTCTCTATCTCTCTCTAGCTCTCTGTACACTCTCACTGCAAGTGCTCTCTCTCTCATTGCAAGTGCACTCTCTCTCTAGCTCTCTGTACACTCTCACTGCAAGTGCTCTCTCTCTCCCTAGCTGTCTGTACACTCCCATTGCAAGTGCTCTCTCTCTCTCATTGCAAGTGCACTCTCTCTCTAGCTCTCTGTACACTCTCACTGCAAGTGCACTCTCTCTCTCTAGCTCTCTGTACACTCTCACTGCAAGTGCTCTCTCTCTCTCATTGCAAGTGCACTCTCTCTCTAGCTCTCTGTACACTCTCACTGCAAGTGCTCTCTCTCTCTCTCTCATTGCAAGTGCACTCTCTCTCTAGCTCTCTGTACACTCTCACTGCAAGTGCTCTCTCTCTCTCTCATTGCAAGTGCACTCTCTCTCTAGCTCTCTGTACACTCCCACTGTAAGTGCACTCTCTCTCTAGCTCTCTGTACAATCCCACTGCAAGTGCACTCTCTCTCTAGCTCTCTGTACATTCTCACTGCAAGTGCTCTCTCTCTCTCTCATTGCAAGTGCACTCTCTCTCTACGCTCTTCACATTTAACATTGCACCAGCAGCTCACAAGAGCTGCTGGTGCAACGCCGCCCCCTGCAGACTCGCTGCCAATCGGCCGCCAGCAGGGAGGTGTCAATCAACCCGATCGTACTCGATCGGGTTGAATTGTTGCGATTCCTGTCCGCCTGCTCAGAGCAGCCGGACAGATAGCTCAGCATGCTAAGGCACTGTGCCTGAGCTCTGTAGCAACCCAAGGGTTGCAGGTTCGATCCCCGACAAGGTCCACTCAGCCTTTCATCCTTCTGAGCAGCGCCTTGAGACCCTTATGGGTGATTAGCTGTGCTTTACAATTACCCAATACAATACAATACTGCAAGTGCACTCTCTCTCTCTAGCTCTCTGTACACACTCACTGTGAGTGCACTCTCTCTAGCTCTCTGTACACTCTCACTGTAAATGCACTCTCTCTCTAGCTCTCTGTACACTCTCACTGCAAGTGCACTCTCTCTAGCTCTCTTTACACTCTCACTGCAAGTGCACTCTCTCTCTAGCTCTCTGTACACTCTCACTGCAAGTGCACTCTCTCTAGCTGTCTTTACACTCTCACTGCAAGTGCACTCTCTCTCTAGCTCTCTGTACACTCTCACTGCAAGTGCACACTCTCTCTAGCTCTCTGTACACTCTCACTGTAAGTGCACTCTCTCTCTCTAGCTCTCTGTACACTCTCACTGCAAGTGCGCTCTCTCTCTCTAGCTCTCTGTACACTCTCACTGCAGGTGCACTCTCTCTCACTCTAGCTCTCTGTACATTCTCACTGTAAGTGCACTCTCTCTCTCTCTAGCTTTCTGTACATTCTCACTGCAAGTGCACTCTCTCTCTCTAGCTCTCTGTACACTCCCATTGCAAGTGCTCTCTCTCTCTCTCATTGCAAGTGCACTCTCTCTCTAGCTCTCTGTACACTCTCACTGCAAGTGCACTCTCTCTCTCTAGCTCTCTGTACACTCCCATTGCAAGTGCTCTCTCTCTCATTGCAAGTGCACTCTCTCTCTAGCTCTCTGTACACTCTCACTGCAAGTGCACTCTCTCTCTCTAGCTGTCTGTACACTCCCATTGCAAGTGCTCTCTCTCTCTCTCTCTCTCTAATTGCAAGTGCACTCTCTCTCTAGCTCTCTGTACACTCTCACTGCAAGTGCACTCTCTCTCTCTAGCTCTCTGTACACTCCCATTGCAAGTGCACTCTCTCTCTAGCTCTCTGTACACTCTCACTGCAAGTGTTCTCTCTCTCATTGCAAGTGCACTCTCTCTCTAGCTCTCTGTACACTCTCACTGCAAGTGCTCTCTCTCTCTCTAGCTGTCTGTACACTCCCATTGCAAGTGCTCTCTCTCTCTCATTGCAAGTGCACTCTCTCTCTAGCTCTCTGTACAGTCTCACTGCAAGTGCACTCTTTCTCTCTAGCTCTCTGTACACTCTCACTGCAAGTGCTCTCTCTCTCTCATTGCAAGTGCACTCTCTCTCTAGCTCTCTGTACACTCCCACTGCAAGTGCACTCTCTCTCTAGCTCTCTGTACACTCTCACTGCAAGTGCTCTCTCTCTCTCTCACTGCAAGTGCACTCTCTCTCTAGCTCTCTGTACACTCTCACTGCAAGTGCTCTCTCTCTCTCTCACTGCAAGTGCACTCTCTCTCTAGCTCTCTGTACACTCTCACTGCAAGTGCTCTCTCTCTCTCTCATTGCAAGTGCACTCTCTCTCTAGCTCTCTGTACACTCTCACTGCAAGTGCACTATCTCTCTCTAGCTCTCTGTACACTCTCACTGCAAGTGCACTCTCTCTCTCTCTAGCTCTCTGTACATTCTCACTGCAAGTGCACTCTCTCTCTCTAGCTCACTGTACACTCCCATTGCAAGTGCTCTCTCTCTCTCTCTCTCTCATTGCAAGTGCACTCTCTCTCTAGCTCTCTGTACACTCTCACTGCAAGTGCACTCTCTCTCTCTAGCTCTCTGTACACTCCCATTGCAAGTGCTCTCTCTCTCTCTCATTGCAAGTGCACTCTCTCTCTAGCTCTCTGTACACTCTCACTGCAAGTGCACTCTCTCTCTCTAGCTGTCTGTACACTCCCATTGCAAGTGCTCTCTCTCTCTCTCTCTCATTGCAAGTGCACTCTCTCTCTAGCTCTCTGTACACTCTCACTGCAAGTGCACTCTCTCTCTCTAGCTCTCTGTACACTCCCATTGCAAGTGCACTCTCTCTCTATCTCTCTCTAGCTCTCTGTACACTCTCACTGCAAGTGCTCTCTCTCTCATTGCAAGTGCACTCTCTCTCTAGCTCTCTGTACACTCTCACTGCAAGTGCTCTCTCTCTCCCTAGCTGTCTGTACACTCCCATTGCAAGTGCTCTCTCTTTCTCATTGCAAGTGCACTCTCTCTCTAGCTCTCTGTACACTCTCACTGCAAGTGCACTCTCTCTCTCTAGCTCTCTGTACACTCTCACTGCAAGTGCACTCTCTCTCTCTAGCTCTCTGTACACTCTCACTGCAAGTGCACTCTCTCTCTCTAGCTCTCTGTACACTCCCATTGCAAGTGCTCTCTCTCTCTCATTGCAAGTGCACTCTCTCTCTAGCTCTCTGTACACTCTCACTGCAAGTGCACTCTCTCTCTCTAGCTCTCTGTACACTCCCATTGCAAGTGCTCTCTCTCATTGCAAGTGCACTCTCTATCTAGCTCTCTGTACACTCTCACTGCAAGTGCACTCTCTCTCTCTAGCTGTCTGTACACTCCCATTGCAAGTGCTCTCTCTCTCATTGCAAGTGCACTCTCTCTCTAGCTCTCTATACACTCTCACTGCAAGTGCACTCTCTCTCTCTAGCTGTCTGTACACTCCCATTGCAAGTGCTCTCTCTCTCTCTCATTGCAAGTGCACTCTCTCTCTAGCTCTCTGTACACTCTCACTGCAAGTGCACTCTCTCTCTCTAGCTGTCTGTACACTCCCATTGCAAGTGCTCTCTATCTCTCTCTCTCTCTCTCATTGCAAGTGCACTCTCTCTCTCTAGCTGTCTGTACACTCCCATTGCAAGTGCTCTCTCTCTCTCTCTCTCTCATTGCAAGTGCACTCTCTCTCTAGCTCTCTGTACACTCTCACTGCAAGTGCACTCTCTCTAGCTCTCTGTACACTCCCATTGCAAGTGCTCTCTCTCTCATTGCAAGTGCACTCTCTCTCTAGCTCTCTGTACACTCTCACTGCAAGTGCTCTCTCTCTCTCTAGCTGTCTGTACACTCCCATTGCAAGTGCTCTCTCTCTCTCATTGCAAGTGCACTCTCTCTCTAGCTCTCTGTACACTCTCACTGCAAGTGCTCTCTCTCTCATTGCAAGTGCACTCTCTCTCTAGCTCTCTGTACACTCTCACTAAAAGTGCTCTCTCTCTCTCATTGCAAGTGCACTCTCTCTCTAGCTCTCTGTACACTCCCACTGCAAGTGCACTCTCTCTCTAGCTCTCTGTACACTCTCACTGCAAGTGCTCTCTCTCTCTCTCATTGCAAGTGCACTCTCTCTCTAGCTCTCTGTACACTCTCACTGCAAGTGCTCTCTCTCATTGCAAGTGCACTCTCTCTCTAGCTCTCTGTACACTCCCACTGTAAGTGCACTCTCTCTCTAGCTCTCTGTAAACTCCCACCGCAAGTGCACTCTCAGACCCCTATTTATCAAAGGTCTTGCGGACCTGATCCGACAGTGCGGATCAGGTCCGCAAGACCTCGCTAAATGCGGAGAGCAATACGCTCTCCACATTTAACATTGCACCAGCAGCTCACAAGAGCTGCTGGTGCAACGCCGCCCCCTGCAGACTCGCTGCCAATCGGCCGCCAGCAGGGAGGTGTCAATCAACCCGATCGTACTCGATCGGGTTGAATTGTTGCGATTCCTGTCCGCCTGCTCAGAGCAGCCGGACAGATAGCTCAGCATGCTAAGGCACTGTGCCTGAGCTCTGTAGCAACCCAAGGGTTGCAGGTTCGATCCCCGACAAGGTCCACTCAGCCTTTCATCCTTCCGAGCAGCGCCTTGAGACCCTTATGGGTGATTAGCTGTGCTTTACAATTACCCAATACAATACAATACTGCAAGTGCACTCTCTCTCTCTAGCTCTCTGTACACACTCACTGTGAGTGCACTCTCTCTAGCTCTCTGTACACTCTCACTGTAAATGCACTCTCTCTCTAGCTCTCTGTACACTCTCACTGCAAGTGCACTCTCTCTAGCTCTCTTTACACTCTCACTGCAAGTGCACACTCTCTCTAGCTCTCTGTACACTCTCACTGTAAGTGCACTCTCTCTCTAGCTCTCTGTACACTCTCACTGCAAGTGCACTCTCTCTAGCTCTCTGTACACTCTCACTGCAAGTGCACTCTCTCTCTAGCTCTCTGTACACTCTCACTGCAAGTGCACTCTCTCTAGCTCTCTGTACACTCTCACTGCAAGTGCACTCTCTCTCTAGCTCTCTGTACACTCTCACTGCAAGTGCACTCTCTCTCTCTAGCTCTCTGTACACTCTCACTGCAAGTGCACTCTCTCTAGCTCTCTGTACACTCTCACTGTAAGTGCACTCTCTCTCTAGCTCTCTGTACACTCTCACTGCAAGTGCACTCTCTCTAGCTCTCTTTACACTCTCACTGCAAGTGCACTCTCTCTCTAGCTCTCTGTACACTCTCACTGCAAGTGCACTCTCTCTAGCTCTCTGTACACTCTCACTGCAAGTGCACTCTCTCTCTAGCTCTCTGTACACTCTCACTGCAAGTGCACTATCTCTCTCTAGCTCTCTGTACACTCTCACTGCAAGTGCACTCTCTCTCTCTCTAGCTCTCTGTACACTCTCACTGCAAGTGCACTCTCTCTCTCTAGCTCTCTGTACATTCTCACTGTAAGTGCACTCTCTCTCACTCTAGCTCTCTGTACATTCTCACTGCAAGTGCACTCTCTCTCTCTAGCTCTCTGTACACTCCCATTGCAAGTGCTCTCTCTCTCTCTCATTGCAAGTGCACTCTCTCTCTAGCTCTCTGTACACTCTCACTGCAAGTGCACTCTCTCTCTCTAGCTCTCTGTACACTCCCATTGCAAGTGCTCTCTCTCTCTCATTGCAAGTGCACTCTCTCTCTAGCTCTCTGTACACTCTCACTGCAAGTGCACTCTCTCTCTCTAGCTCTCTGTACACTCCCATTGCAAGTGCTCTCTCTCTCTCTCATTGCAAGTGCACTCTCTCTCTAGCTCTCTGTACACTCTCACTGCAAGTGCACTCTCTCTCTCTAGCTGTCTGTACACTCCCATTGCAAGTGCTCTCTCTCTCTCTCTCTCTCTCTCATTGCAAGTGCACTCTCTCTCTAGCTCTCTGTACACTCTCACTGCAAGTGCACTCTCTCTCTCTAGCTCTCTGTACACTCCCATTGCAAGTGCACTCTCTCTCTAGCTCTCTGTACACTCTCACTGCAAGTGCTCTCTCTCTCATTGCAAGTGCACTCTCTCTCTAGCTCTCTGTACACTCTCACTGCAAGTGCTCTCTCTCTCTCTAGCTGTCTGTACACTCCCATTGCAAGTGCTCTCTCTCTCATTGCAAGTGCACTCTCTCTCTATCTCTCTGTACACTCTCACTGCAAGTGCACTCTCTCTCTCTAGCTCTCTGTACACTCTCACTGCAAGTGCTCTCTCTCTCATTGCAAGTGCACTCTCTCTCTAGCTCTCTGTACACTCTCACTGCAAGTGCTCTCTCTCTCTCTCTCTCTCTCATTGCAAGTGCACTCTCTCTCTAGCTCTCTGTACACTCTCACTGCAAGTGCTCTCTCTCTCTCTCTCTCATTGCAAGTGCACTCTCTCTCTAGCTCTCTGTACACTCCCACTGTAAGTGCACTCTCTCTCTAGCTCTCTGTACAATCCCACTGCAAGTGCACTCTCTCTCTAGCTCTCTGTAAACTCCCACCGCAAGTGCACTCTCAGACCCCTATTTATCAAAGGTCTTGCGGACCTGATCCGACAGTGCGGATCAGGTCCGCAAGACCTCGCTAAATGCGGAGAGCAATACGCTCTCCACATTTAACATTGCACCAGCAGCTCACAAGAGCTGCTGGTGCAACGCCGCCCCCTGCAGACTCGCTGCCAATCGGCCGCCAGCAGGGAGGTGTCAATCAACCCGATCGTACTCGATCGGGTTGAATTGTTGCGATTCCTGTCCGCCTGCTCAGAGCAGCCGGACAGATAGCTCAGCATGCTAAGGCACTGTGCCTGAGCTCTGTAGCAACCCAAGGGTTGCAGGTTCGATCCCCGACAAGGTCCACTCAGCCTTTCATCCTTCTGAGCAGCGCCTTGAGACCCTTATGGGTGATTAGCTGTGCTTTACAATTACCCAATACAATACAATACTGCAAGTGCACTCTCTCTCTCTAGCTCTCTGTACACACTCACTGTGAGTGCACTCTCTCTAGCTCTCTGTACACTCTCACTGTAAATGCACTCTCTCTCTAGCTCTCTGTACACTCTCACTGCAAGTGCACTCTCTCTAGCTCTCTTTACACTCTCACTGCAAGTGCACACTCTCTCTAGCTCTCTGTACACTCTCACTGTAAGTGCACTCTCTCTCTAGCTCTCTGTACACTCTCACTGCAAGTGCACTCTCTCTAGCTCTCTTTACACTCTCACTGCAAGTGCACTCTCTCTCTAGCTCTCTGTACACTCTCACTGCAAGTGCACTCTCTCTAGCTCTCTGTACACTCTCACTGCAAGTGCACTCTCTCTCACTCTAGCTCTCTGTACATTCTCACTGTAAGTGCACTCTCTCTCTCTCTAGCTCTCTGTACATTCTCACTGCAAGTGCACTCTCTCTCTCTAGCTCTCTGTACACTCCCATTGCAAGTGCTCTCTCTCTCTCTCATTGCAAGTGCACTCTCTCTCTAGCTCTCTGTACACTCTCACTGCAAGTGCACTATCTCTCTCTAGCTCTCTGTACACTCTCACTGCAAGTGCACTCTCTCTCTCTCTAGCTCTCTGTACATTCTCACTGCAAGTGCACTCTCTCTCTCTAGCTCACTGTACACTCCCATTGCAAGTGCTCTCTCTCTCTCTCTCATTGCAAGTGCACTCTCTCTCTAGCTCTCTGTACACTCTCACTGCAAGTGCACTCTCTCTCTCTAGCTCTCTGTACACTCCCATTGCAAGTGCTCTCTCTCTCTCTCATTGCAAGTGCACTCTCTCTCTAGCTCTCTGTACACTCTCACTGCAAGTGCACTCTCTCTCTCTAGCTGTCTGTACACTCCCATTGCAAGTGCTCTCTCTCTCTCTCTCTCTCTCTCTCTCTCATTGCAAGTGCACTCTCTCTCTAGCTCTCTGTACACTCTCACTGCAAGTGCACTCTCTCTCTCTAGCTCTCTGTACACTCCCATTGCAAGTGCACTCTCTCTCTATCTCTCTCTAGCTCTCTGTACACTCTCACTGCAAGTGCTCTCTCTCTCATTGCAAGTGCACTCTCTCTCTAGCTCTCTGTACACTCTCACTGCAAGTGCTCTCTCTCTCTCTAGCTGTCTGTACACTCCCATTGCAAGTGCTCTCTCTCTCTCATTGCAAGTGCACTCTCTCTCTAGCTCTCTGTACACTCTCACTGCAAGTGCACTCTCTCTCTCTCTAGCTCTCTGTACACTCTCACTGCAAGTGCTCTCTCTCTCTCATTGCAAGTGCACTCTCTCTCTAGCTCTCTGTACACTCTCACTGCAAGTGCTCTCTCTCTCTCTCTCATTGCAAGTGCACTCTCTCTCTAGCTCTCTGTACACTCTCACTGCAAGTGCTCTCTCTCTCTCTCATTGCAAGTGCACTCTCTCTCTAGCTCTCTGTACACTCCCACTGTAAGTGCACTCTCTCTCTAGCTCTCTGTACAATCCCACTGCAAGTGCACTCTCTCTCTAGCTCTCTGTACATTCTCACTGCAAGTGCTCTCTCTCTCTCTCATTGCAAGTGCACTCTCTCTCTACGCTCTTCACATTTAACATTGCACCAGCAGCTCACAAGAGCTGCTGGTGCAACGCCGCCCCCTGCAGACTCGCTGCCAATCGGCCGCCAGCAGGGAGGTGTCAATCAACCCGATCGTACTCGATCGGGTTGAATTGTTGCGATTCCTGTCCGCCTGCTCAGAGCAGCCGGACAGATAGCTCAGCATGCTAAGGCACTGTGCCTGAGCTCTGTAGCAACCCAAGGGTTGCAGGTTCGATCCCCGACAAGGTCCACTCAGCCTTTCATCCTTCTGAGCAGCGCCTTGAGACCCTTATGGGTGATTAGCTGTGCTTTACAATTACCCAATACAATACAATACTGCAAGTGCACTCTCTCTCTCTAGCTCTCTGTACACACTCACTGTGAGTGCACTCTCTCTAGCTCTCTGTACACTCTCACTGTAAATGCACTCTCTCTCTAGCTCTCTGTACACTCTCACTGCAAGTGCACTCTCTCTAGCTCTCTTTACACTCTCACTGCAAGTGCACTCTCTCTCTAGCTCTCTGTACACTCTCACTGCAAGTGCACTCTCTCTAGCTGTCTTTACACTCTCACTGCAAGTGCACTCTCTCTCTAGCTCTCTGTACACTCTCACTGCAAGTGCACACTCTCTCTAGCTCTCTGTACACTCTCACTGCAAGTGCACTATCTCTCTCTAGCTCTCTGTACACTCTCACTGCAAGTGCACTCTCTCTCTCTCTAGCTCTCTGTACATTCTCACTGTAAGTGCACTCTCTCTCTCTAGCTCTCTGTACACTCTCACTGCAAGTGCGCTCTCTCTCTCTAGCTCTCTGTACACTCTCACTGCAGGTGCACTCTCTCTCACTCTAGCTCTCTGTACATTCTCACTGTAAGTGCACTCTCTCTCTCTCTAGCTTTCTGTACATTCTCACTGCAAGTGCACTCTCTCTCTCTAGCTCTCTGTACACTCCCATTGCAAGTGCTCTCTCTCTCTCTCATTGCAAGTGCACTCTCTCTCTAGCTCTCTGTACACTCTCACTGCAAGTGCACTATCTCTCTCTAGCTCTCTGTACACTCTCACTGCAAGTGCACTCTCTCTCTCTCTAGCTCTCTGTACATTCTCACTGCAAGTGCACTCTCTCTCTCTAGCTCTCTGTACACTCCCATTGCAAGTGCTCTCTCTCTCTCTCATTGCAAGTGCACTCTCTCTCTAGCTCTCTGTACACTCTCACTGCAAGTGCACTCTCTCTCTCTAGCTCTCTGTACACTCCCATTGCAAGTGCTCTCTCTCTCATTGCAAGTGCACTCTCTCTCTAGCTCTCTGTACACTCTCACTGCAAGTGCACTCTCTCTCTCTAGCTGTCTGTACACTCCCATTGCAAGTGCTCTCTCTCTCTCTCTCTCTCATTGCAAGTGCACTCTCTCTCTAGCTCTCTGTACACTCTCACTGCAAGTGCACTCTCTCTCTCTAGCTCTCTGTACACTCCCATTGCAAGTGCACTCTCTCTCTAGCTCTCTGTACACTCTCACTGCAAGTGTTCTCTCTCTCATTGCAAGTGCACTCTCTCTCTAGCTCTCTGTACACTCTCACTGCAAGTGCTCTCTCTCTCTCTAGCTGTCTGTACACTCCCATTGCAAGTGCTCTCTCTCTCTCATTGCAAGTGCACTCTCTCTCTAGCTCTCTGTACACTCTCACTGCAAGTGCACTCTTTCTCTCTAGCTCTCTGTACACTCTCACTGCAAGTGCTCTCTCTCTCTCATTGCAAGTGCACTCTCTCTCTAGCTCTCTGTACACTCCCACTGCAAGTGCACTCTCTCTCTAGCTCTCTGTACACTCTCACTGCAAGTGCTCTCTCTCTCACTGCAAGTGCACTCTCTCTCTAGCTCTCTGTACACTCTCACTGCAAGTGCTCTCTCTCTCTCTCTCATTGCAAGTGCACTCTCTCTCTAGCTCTCTGTACACTCCCACTGCAAGTGCACTCTCTCTCTAGCTCTCTGTACACTCTCACTGCAAGTGCTCTCTCTCTCTCTCACTTCAAGTGCACTCTCTCTCTAGCTCTCTGTACACTCTCACTGCAAGTGCTCTCTCTCTCTCTCACTGCAAGTGCACTCTCTCTCTAGCTCTCTGTACACTCTCACTGCAAGTGCTCTCTCTCTCTCTCATTGCAAGTGCACTCTCTCTCTAGCTCTCTGTACACTCTCACTGCAAGTGCACTATCTCTCTCTAGCTCTCTGTACACTCTCACTGCAAGTGCACTCTCTCTCTCTCTAGCTCTCTGTACATTCTCACTGCAAGTGCACTCTCTCTCTCTAGCTCACTGTACACTCCCATTGCAAGTGCTCTCTCTCTCTCTCTCATTGCAAGTGCACTCTCTCTCTAGCTCTCTGTACACTCTCACTGCAAGTGCACTCTCTCTCTCTAGCTCTCTGTACACTCCCATTGCAAGTGCTCTCTCTCTCTCTCTCTCATTGCAAGTGCACTCTCTCTCTAGCTCTCTGTACACTCTCACTGCAAGTGCACTCTCTCTCTCTAGCTCTCTGTACACTCCCATTGCAAGTGCACTCTCTCTCTATCTCTCTCTAGCTCTCTGTACACTCTCACTGCAAGTGCTCTCTCTCTCATTGCAAGTGCACTCTCTCTCTAGCTCTCTGTACACTCTCACTGCAAGTGCTCTCTCTCTCCCTAGCTGTCTGTACACTCCCATTGCAAGTGCTCTCTCTTTCTCATTGCAAGTGCACTCTCTCTCTAGCTCTCTGTACACTCTCACTGCAAGTGCACTCTCTCTCTCTAGCTCTCTGTACACTCTCACTGCAAGTGCACTCTCTCTCTCTGGCTCTCTGTACACTCTCACTGCAAGTGCACTCTCTCTCTCTAGCTCTCTGTACACTCCCATTGCAAGTGCTCTCTCTCTCTCATTGCAAGTGCACTCTCTCTCTAGCTCTCTGTACACTCTCACTGCAAGTGCACTCTCTCTCTCTAGCTCTCTGTACACTCCCATTGCAAGTGCTCTCTCTCATTGCAAGTGCACTCTCTATCTAGCTCTCTGTACACTCTCACTGCAAGTGCACTCTCTCTCTCTAGCTGTCTGTACACTCCCATTGCAAGTGCTCTCTCTCTCATTGCAAGTGCACTCTCTCTCTAGCTCTCTATACACTCTCACTGCAAGTGCACTCTCTCTCTCTAGCTGTCTGTACACTCCCATTGCAAGTGCTCTCTCTCTCTCTCATTGCAAGTGCACTCTCTCTCTAGCTCTCTGTACACTCTCACTGCAAGTGCACTCTCTCTCTCTAGCTGTCTGTACACTCCCATTGCAAGTGCTCTCTATCTCTCTCTCTCTCTCTCATTGCAAGTGCACTCTCTCTCTCTAGCTGTCTGTACACTCCCATTGCAAGTGCTCTCTCTCTCTCTCTCTCTCTCTCATTGCAAGTGCACTCTCTCTCTAGCTCTCTGTACACTCTCACTGCAAGTGCACTCTCTCTAGCTCTCTGTACACTCCCATTGCAAGTGCTCTCTCTCTCATTGCAAGTGCACTCTCTCTCTAGCTCTCTGTACACTCTCACTGCAAGTGCTCTCTCTCTCTCTAGCTGTCTGTACACTCCCATTGCAAGTGCTCTCTCTCTCTCATTGCAAGTGCACTCTCTCTCTAGCTCTCTGTACACTCTCACTGCAAGTGCTCTCTCTCTCATTGCAAGTGCACTCTCTCTCTAGCTCTCTGTACACTCTCACTAAAAGTGCTCTCTCTCTCTCATTGCAAGTGCACTCTCTCTCTAGCTCTCTGTACACTCCCACTGCAAGTGCACTCTCTCTCTAGCTCTCTGTACACTCTCACTGCAAGTGCTCTCTCTCTCTCTCATTGCAAGTGCACTCTCTCTCTAGCTCTCTGTACACTCTCACTGCAAGTGCTCTCTCTCATTGCAAGTGCACTCTCTCTCTAGCTCTCTGTACACTCCCACTGTAAGTGCACTCTCTCTCTAGCTCTCTGTAAACTCCCACCGCAAGTGCACTCTCAGACCCCTATTTATCAAAGGTCTTGCGGACCTGATCCGACAGTGCGGATCAGGTCCGCAAGACCTCGCTAAATGCGGAGAGCAATACGCTCTCCACATTTAACATTGCACCAGCAGCTCACAAGAGCTGCTGGTGCAACGCCGCCCCCTGCAGACTCGCTGCCAATCGGCCGCCAGCAGGGAGGTGTCAATCAACCCGATCGTACTCGATCGGGTTGAATTGTTGCGATTCCTGTCCGCCTGCTCAGAGCAGCCGGACAGATAGCTCAGCATGCTAAGGCACTGTGCCTGAGCTCTGTAGCAACCCAAGGGTTGCAGGTTCGATCCCCGACAAGGTCCACTCAGCCTTTCATCCTTCCGAGCAGCGCCTTGAGACCCTTATGGGTGATTAGCTGTGCTTTACAATTACCCAATACAATACAATACTGCAAGTGCACTCTCTCTCTCTAGCTCTCTGTACACACTCACTGTGAGTGCACTCTCTCTAGCTCTCTGTACACTCTCACTGTAAATGCACTCTCTCTCTAGCTCTCTGTACACTCTCACTGCAAGTGCACTCTCTCTAGCTCTCTTTACACTCTCACTGCAAGTGCACACTCTCTCTAGCTCTCTGTACACTCTCACTGTAAGTGCACTCTCTCTCTAGCTCTCTGTACACTCTCACTGCAAGTGCACTCTCTCTAGCTCTCTTTACACTCTCACTGCAAGTGCACTCTCTCTCTAGCTCTCTGTACACTCTCACTGCAAGTGCACTCTCTCTAGCTCTCTGTACACTCTCACTGCAAGTGCACTCTCTCTCTAGCTCTCTGTACACTCTCACTGCAAGTGCACTATCTCTCTCTAGCTCTCTGTACACTCTCACTGCAAGTGCACTCTCTCTAGCTCTCTGTACACTCTCACTGTAAGTGCACTCTCTCTCTAGCTCTCTGTACACTCTCACTGCAAGTGCACTCTCTCTAGCTCTCTTTACACTCTCACTGCAAGTGCACTCTCTCTCTAGCTCTCTGTACACTCTCACTGCAAGTGCACTCTCTCTAGCTCTCTGTACACTCTCACTGCAAGTGCACTCTCTCTCTAGCTCTCTGTACACTCTCACTGCAAGTGCACTATCTCTCTCTAGCTCTCTGTACACTCTCACTGCAAGTGCACTCTCTCTCTCTCTAGCTCTCTGTACACTCTCACTGCAAGTGCACTCTCTCTCTCTAGCTCTCTGTACATTCTCACTGTAAGTGCACTCTCTCTCACTCTAGCTCTCTGTACATTCTCACTGCAAGTGCACTCTCTCTCTCTAGCTCTCTGTACACTCCCATTGCAAGTGCTCTCTCTCTCTCTCATTGCAAGTGCACTCTCTCTCTAGCTCTCTGTACACTCTCACTGCAAGTGCACTCTCTCTCTCTAGCTCTCTGTACACTCCCATTGCAAGTGCTCTCTCTCTCTCATTGCAAGTGCACTCTCTCTCTAGCTCTCTGTACACTCTCACTGCAAGTGCACTCTCTCTCTCTAGCTCTCTGTACACTCCCATTGCAAGTGCTCTCTCTCTCTCTCATTGCAAGTGCACTCTCTCTCTAGCTCTCTGTACACTCTCACTGCAAGTGCACTCTCTCTCTCTAGCTGTCTGTACACTCCCATTGCAAGTGCTCTCTCTCTCTCTCTCTCTCTCTCTCATTGCAAGTGCACTCTCTCTCTAGCTCTCTGTACACTCTCACTGCAAGTGCACTCTCTCTCTCTAGCTCTCTGTACACTCCCATTGCAAGTGCACTCTCTCTCTAGCTCTCTGTACACTCTCACTGCAAGTGCTCTCTCTCTCATTGCAAGTGCACTCTCTCTCTAGCTCTCTGTACACTCTCACTGCAAGTGCTCTCTCTCTCTCTAGCTGTCTGTACACTCCCATTGCAAGTGCTCTCTCTCTCATTGCAAGTGCACTCTCTCTCTATCTCTCTGTACACTCTCACTGCAAGTGCACTCTCTCTCTCTAGCTCTCTGTACACTCTCACTGCAAGTGCTCTCTCTCTCATTGCAAGTGCACTCTCTCTCTAGCTCTCTGTACACTCTCACTGCAAGTGCTCTCTCTCTCTCTCTCTCTCTCATTGCAAGTGCACTCTCTCTCTAGCTCTCTGTACACTCTCACTGCAAGTGCTCTCTCTCTCTCTCATTGCAAGTGCACTCTCTCTCTAGCTCTCTGTACACTCCCACTGTAAGTGCACTCTCTCTCTAGCTCTCTGTACAATCCCACTGCAAGTGCACTCTCTCTCTAGCTCTCTGTAAACTCCCACCGCAAGTGCACTCTCAGACCCCTATTTATCAAAGGTCTTGCGGACCTGATCCGACAGTGCGGATCAGGTCCGCAAGACCTCGCTAAATGCGGAGAGCAATACGCTCTCCACATTTAACATTGCACCAGCAGCTCACAAGAGCTGCTGGTGCAACGCCGCCCCCTGCAGACTCGCTGCCAATCGGCTGCCAGCAGGGAGGTGTCAATCAACCCGATCGTACTCGATCGGGTTGAATTGTTGCGATTCCTGTCCGCCTGCTCAGAGCAGCCGGACAGATAGCTCAGCATGCTAAGGCACTGTGCCTGAGCTCTGTAGCAACCCAAGGGTTGCAGGTTCGATCCCCGACAAGGTCCACTCAGCCTTTCATCCTTCTGAGCAGCGCCTTGAGACCCTTATGGGTGATTAGCTGTGCTTTACAATTACCCAATACAATACAATACTGCAAGTGCACTCTCTCTCTCTAGCTCTCTGTACACTCTCACTGTAAATGCACTCTCTCTCTAGCTCTCTGTACACTCTCACTGCAAGTGCACTCTCTCTAGCTCTCTTTACACTCTCACTGCAAGTGCACACTCTCTCTAGCTCTCTGTACACTCTCACTGTAAGTGCACTCTCTCTCTAGCTCTCTGTACACTCTCACTGCAAGTGCACTCTCTCTAGCTCTCTTTACACTCTCACTGCAAGTGCACTCTCTCTCTAGCTCTCTGTACACTCTCACTGCAAGTGCACTCTCTCTAGCTCTCTGTACACTCTCACTGCAAGTGCACTCTCTCTCACTCTAGCTCTCTGTACATTCTCACTGTAAGTGCACTCTCTCTCTCTCTAGCTCTCTGTACATTCTCACTGCAAGTGCACTCTCTCTCTCTAGCTCTCTGTACACTCCCATTGCAAGTGCTCTCTCTCTCTCTCATTGCAAGTGCACTCTCTCTCTAGCTCTCTGTACACTCTCACTGCAAGTGCACTATCTCTCTCTAGCTCTCTGTACACTCTCACTGCAAGTGCACTCTCTCTCTCTCTAGCTCTCTGTACATTCTCACTGCAAGTGCACTCTCTCTCTCTAGCTCACTGTACACTCCCATTGCAAGTGCTCTCTCTCTCTCTCTCATTGCAAGTGCACTCTCTCTCTAGCTCTCTGTACACTCTCACTGCAAGTGCACTCTCTCTCTCTAGCTCTCTGTACACTCCCATTGCAAGTGCTCTCTCTCTCTCTCATTGCAAGTGCACTCTCTCTCTAGCTCTCTGTACACTCTCACTGCAAGTGCACTCTCTCTCTCTAGCTGTCTGTACACTCCCATTGCAAGTGCTCTCTCTCTCTCTCTCTCTCTCTCTCTCTCTCTCTCTCATTGCAAGTGCACTCTCTCTCTAGCTCTCTGTACACTCTCACTGCAAGTGCACTCTCTCTCTCTAGCTCTCTGTACACTCCCATTGCAAGTGCACTCTCTCTCTATCTCTCTCTAGCTCTCTGTACACTCTCACTGCAAGTGCTCTCTCTCTCATTGCAAGTGCACTCTCTCTCTAGCTCTCTGTACACTCTCACTGCAAGTGCTCTCTCTCTCCCTAGCTGTCTGTACACTCCCATTGCAAGTGCTCTCTCTCTCTCATTGCAAGTGCACTCTCTCTCTAGCTCTCCGTACACTCTCACTGCAAGTGCACTCTCTCTCTCTCTAGCTCTCTGTACACTCTCACTGCAAGTGCTCTCTCTCTCTCATTGCAAGTGCACTCTCTCTCTAGCTCTCTGTACACTCTCACTGCAAGTGCTCTCTCTCTCTCTCTCTCTCTCTCTCTCTCATTGCAAGTGCACTCTCTCTCTAGCTCTCTGTACACTCTCACTGCAAGTGCTCTCTCTCTCTCTCATTGCAAGTGCACTCTCTCTCTAGCTCTCTGTACACTCCCACTGTAAGTGCACTCTCTCTCTAGCTCTCTGTACAATCCCACTGCAAGTGCACTCTCTCTCTAGCTCTCTGTACATTCTCACTGCAAGTGCTCTCTCTCTCTCTCATTGCAAGTGCACTCTCTCTCTACGCTCTTCACATTTAACATTGCACCAGCAGCTCACAAGAGCTGCTGGTGCAACGCCGCCCCCTGCAGACTCGCTGCCAATCGGCCGCCAGCAGGGAGGTGTCAATCAACCCGATCGTACTCGATCGGGTTGAATTGTTGCGATTCCTGTCCGCCTGCTCAGAGCAGCCGGACAGATAGCTCAGCATGCTAAGGCACTGTGCCTGAGCTCTGTAGCAACCCAAGGGTTGCAGGTTCGATCCCCGACAAGGTCCACTCAGCCTTTCATCCTTCTGAGCAGCGCCTTGAGACCCTTATGGGTGATTAGCTGTGCTTTACAATTACCCAATACAATACAATACTGCAAGTGCACTCTCTCTCTCTAGCTCTCTGTACACACTCACTGTGAGTGCACTCTCTCTAGCTCTCTGTACACTCTCACTGTAAATGCACTCTCTCTCTAGCTCTCTGTACACTCTCACTGCAAGTGCACTCTCTCTAGCTCTCTTTACACTCTCACTGCAAGTGCACTCTCTCTCTAGCTCTCTGTACACTCTCACTGCAAGTGCACTCTCTCTAGCTGTCTTTACACTCTCACTGCAAGTGCACTCTCTCTCTAGCTCTCTGTACACTCTCACTGCAAGTGCACACTCTCTCTAGCTCTCTGTACACTCTCACTGCAAGTGCACTATCTCTCTCTAGCTCTCTGTACACTCTCACTGCAAGTGCACTCTCTCTCTCTCTAGCTCTCTGTACATTCTCACTGTAAGTGCACTCTCTCTCTCTAGCTCTCTGTACACTCTCACTGCAAGTGCGCTCTCTCTCTCTAGCTCTCTGTACACTCTCACTGCAGGTGCACTCTCTCTCACTCTAGCTCTCTGTACATTCTCACTGTAAGTGCACTCTCTCTCTCTCTAGCTTTCTGTACATTCTCACTGCAAGTGCACTCTCTCTCTCTAGCTCTCTGTACACTCCCATTGCAAGTGCTCTCTCTCTCTCTCATTGCAAGTGCACTCTCTCTCTAGCTCTCTGTACACTCTCACTGCAAGTGCACTATCTCTCTCTAGCTCTCTGTACACTCTCACTGCAAGTGCACTCTCTCTCTCTCTAGCTCTCTGTACATTCTCACTGCAAGTGCACTCTCTCTCTCTAGCTCTCTGTACACTCCCATTGCAAGTGCTCTCTCTCTCTCTCATTGCAAGTGCACTCTCTCTCTAGCTCTCTGTACACTCTCACTGCAAGTGCACTCTCTCTCTCTAGCTCTCTGTACACTCCCATTGCAAGTGCTCTCTCTCTCATTGCAAGTGCACTCTCTCTCTAGCTCTCTGTACACTCTCACTGCAAGTGCACTCTCTCTCTCTAGCTGTCTGTACACTCCCATTGCAAGTGCTCTCTCTCTCTCTCTCTCTCATTGCAAGTGCACTCTCTAGCTCTCTGTACACTCTCACTGCAAGTGCACTCTCTCTCTCTAGCTCTCTGTACACTCCCATTGCAAGTGCACTCTCTCTCTAGCTCTCTGTACACTCTCACTGCAAGTGTTCTCTCTCTCATTGCAAGTGCACTCTCTCTCTAGCTCTCTGTACACTCTCACTGCAAGTGCTCTCTCTCTCTCTAGCTGTCTGTACACTCCCATTGCAAGTGCTCTCTCTCTCTCATTGCAAGTGCACTCTCTCTCTAGCTCTCTGTACACTCTCACTGCAAGTGCACTCTTTCTCTCTAGCTCTCTGTACACTCTCACTGCAAGTGCTCTCTCTCTCTCATTGCAAGTGCACTCTCTCTCTAGCTCTCTGTACACTCCCACTGCAAGTGCACTCTCTCTCTAGCTCTCTGTACACTCTCACTGCAAGTGCTCTCTCTCTCACTGCAAGTGCACTCTCTCTCTAGCTCTCTGTACACTCTCACTGCAAGTGCTCTCTCTCTCTCATTGCAAGTGCACTCTCTCTCTAGCTCTCTGTACACTCCCACTGCAAGTGCACTCTCTCTCTCTAGCTCTCTGTACACTCTCACTGCAAGTGCTCTCTCTCTCTCTCACTGCAAGTGCACTCTCTCTCTAGCTCTCTGTACACTCTCACTGCAAGTGCTCTCTCTCTCTCTCACTGCAAGTGCACTCTCTCTCTAGCTCTCTGTACACTCTCACTGCAAGTGCTCTCTCTCTCTCTCATTGCAAGTGCACTCTCTCTCTAGCTCTCTGTACACTCTCACTGCAAGTGCACTATCTCTCTCTAGCTCTCTGTACACTCTCACTGCAAGTGCACTCTCTCTCTCTCTAGCTCTCTGTACATTCTCACTGCAAGTGCACTCTCTCTCTCTAGCTCACTGTACACTCCCATTGCAAGTGCTCTCTCTCTCTCTCTCATTGCAAGTGCACTCTCTCTCTAGCTCTCTGTACACTCTCACTGCAAGTGCACTCTCTCTCTCTAGCTCTCTGTACACTCCCATTGCAAGTGCTCTCTCTCTCTCTCATTGCAAGTGCACTCTCTCTCTAGCTCTCTGTACACTCTCACTGCAAGTGCTCTCTCTCTCTCTAGCTGTCTGTACACTCCCATTGCAAGTGCTCTCTCTCTCTCTCTCTCATTGCAAGTGCACTCTCTCTCTAGCTCTCTGTACACTCGCACTGCAAGTGCACTCTCTCTCTCTAGCTCTCTGTACACTCCCATTGCAAGTGCACTCTCTCTCTATCTCTCTCTAGCTCTCTGTACACTCTCACTGCAAGTGCTCTCTCTCTCATTGCAAGTGCACTCTCTCTCTAGCTCTCTGTACACTCTCACTGCAAGTGCTCTCTCTCTCCCTAGCTGTCTGTACACTCCCATTGCAAGTGCTCTCTCTTTCTCATTGCAAGTGCACTCTCTCTCTAGCTCTCTGTACACTCTCACTGCAAGTGCACTCTCTCTCTCTAGCTCTCTGTACACTCTCACTGCAAGTGCTCTCTCTCTCTCATTGCAAGTGCACTCTCTCTCTAGCTCTCTGTACACTCTCACTGCAAGTGCTCTCTCTCTCTCTCTCTCTCATTGCAAGTGCACTCTCTCTCTAGCTCTCTGTACACTCTCACTGCAAGTGCTCTCTCTCTCTCTCATTGCAAGTGCACTCTCTCTCTAGCTCTCTGTACACTCCCACTGTAAGTGCACTCTCTCTCTAGCTCTCTGTACAATCCCACTGCAAGTGCACTCTCTCTCTAGCTCTCTGTACATTCTCACTGCAAGTGCTCTCTCTCTCTCTCATTGCAAGTGCACTCTCTCTCTAGCTCTCTGTACACTCTCACTGCAAGTGCTCTCTCTCTCTCTCATTGCAAGTGCACTCTCTCTCTAGCTCTCTGTACACTCTCACTGCAAGTGCACTCTCTCTCTCTAGCTGTCTGTACACTCCCATTGCAAGTGCTCTCTCTCTCTCTCTCTCATTGCAAGTGCACCCTCTCTCTAGCTCTCTGTACACTCTCACTGCAAGTGCACTCTCTCTCTCTAGCTGTCTGTACACTCCCATTGCAAGTGCTCCCTCTCTCTCATTGCAAGTACACTCTCTCTCTAGCTCTCTGTACACTCCCATTGCAAGTGCTCTCTCTCTCTCTCTCTCTCTCATTGCAAGTGCACTCTCTCTCTCTAGCTGTCTGTACACTCCCATTGCAAGTGCTCTCTCTCTCTCTCTCTCTCTCATTGCAAGTGCACTCTCTCTCTAGCTCTCTGTACACTCTCACTGCAAGTGCACTCTCTCTAGCTCTCTGTACACTCCCATTGCAAGTGCTCTCTCTCTCATTGCAAGTGCACTCTCTCTCTCTAGCTCTCTGTACACTCTCACTGCAAGTGCTCTCTCTCTCTCTAGCTGTCTGTACACTCCCATTGCAAGTGCTCTCTCTCTCTCTCATTGCAAGTGCACTCTCTCTCTAGCTCTCTGTACACTCTCACTGCAAGTGCTCTCGCTCTCTCATTGCAAGTGCACTCTCTCTCTAGCTCTCTGTACACTCTCACTGCAAGTGCTCTCTCTCTCTCATTGCAAGTGCACTCTCTCTCTAGCTCTCTGTACACTCCCACTGCAAGTGCACTCTCTCTCTAGCTCTCTGTACACTCTCACTGCAAGTGCTCTCTCTCTCTCATTGCAAGTGCACTCTCTCTCTAGCTCTCTGTAAACTCCCACTGCAAGTGCACTCTCAGACCCCTATTTATCAAAGGTCTTGCGGACCTGATCCGACAGTGCGGATCAGGTCCGCAAGACCTCGCTAAATGGGGAGAGCAATACGCTCTTCACATTTAACATTGCACCAGCAGCTCACAAGAGCTGCTGGTGCAACGCCGCCCCCTGCAGACTCGCTGCCAATCGGCCGCCAGCAGGGAGGTGTCAATCAACCCGATCGTACTCGATCGGGTTGAATTGTTGCGATTCCTGTCCGCCTGCTCAGAGCAGCCGGACAGATAGCTCAGCATGCTAAGGCACTGTGCCTGAGCTCTGTAGCAACCCAAGGGTTGCAGGTTCGATCCCCGACAAGGTCCACTCAGCCTTTCATCCTTCTGAGCAGCGCCTTGAGACCCTTATGGGTGATTAGCTGTGCTTTACAATTACCCAATACAATACAATACTGCAAGTGCACTCTCTCTCTCTAGCTCTCTGTACACACTCACTGTGAGTGCACTCTCTCTAGCTCTCTGTACACTCTCACTGTAAATGCACTCTCTCTCTAGCTCTCTGTACACTCTCACTGCAAGTGCACTCTCTCTAGCTCTCTTTACACTCTCACTGCAAGTGCACTCTCTCTCTAGCTCTCTGTACACTCTCACTGCAAGTGCACTCTCTCTAGCTGTCTTTACACTCTCACTGCAAGTGCACTCTCTCTCTAGCTCTCTGTACACTCTCACTGCAAGTGCACACTCTCTCTAGCTCTCTGTACACTCTCACTGCAAGTGCACTATCTCTCTCTAGCTCTCTGTACACTCTCACTGCAAGTGCACTCTCTCTCTCTCTAGCTCTCTGTACATTCTCACTGTAAGTGCACTCTCTCTCTCTAGCTCTCTGTACACTCTCACTGCAAGTGCGCTCTCTCTCTCTAGCTCTCTGTACACTCTCACTGCAGGTGCACTCTCTCTCACTCTAGCTCTCTGTACATTCTCACTGTAAGTGCACTCTCTCTCTCTCTAGCTTTCTGTACATTCTCACTGCAAGTGCACTCTCTCTCTCTAGCTCTCTGTACACTCCCATTGCAAGTGCTCTCTCTCTCTCTCATTGCAAGTGCACTCTCTCTCTAGCTCTCTGTACACTCTCACTGCAAGTGCACTATCTCTCTCTAGCTCTCTGTACACTCTCACTGCAAGTGCACTCTCTCTCTCTCTAGCTCTCTGTACATTCTCACTGCAAGTGCACTCTCTCTCTCTAGCTCTCTGTACACTCCCATTGCAAGTGCTCTCTCTCTCTCTCATTGCAAGTGCACTCTCTCTCTAGCTCTCTGTACACTCTCACTGCAAGTGCACTCTCTCTCTCTAGCTCTCTGTACACTCCCATTGCAAGTGCTCTCTCTCTCATTGCAAGTGCACTCTCTCTCTAGCTCTCTGTACACTCTCACTGCAAGTGCACTCTCTCTCTCTAGCTGTCTGTACACTCCCATTGCAAGTGCTCTCTCTCTCTCTCTCTCTCATTGCAAGTGCACTCTCTCTCTAGCTCTCTGTACACTCTCACTGCAAGTGCACTCTCTCTCTCTAGCTCTCTGTACACTCCCATTGCAAGTGCACTCTCTCTCTAGCTCTCTGTACACTCTCACTGCAAGTGTTCTCTCTCATTGCAAGTGCACTCTCTCTCTAGCTCTCTGTACACTCTCACTGCAAGTGCTCTCTCTCTCTCTAGCTGTCTGTACACTCCCATTGCAAGTGCTCTCTCTCTCTCATTGCAAGTGCACTCTCTCTCTAGCTCTCTGTACACTCTCACTGCAAGTGCACTCTTTCTCTCTAGCTCTCTGTACACTCTCACTGCAAGTGCTCTCTCTCTCTCATTGCAAGTGCACTCTCTCTCTAGCTCTCTGTACACTCCCACTGCAAGTGCACTCTCTCTCTAGCTCTCTGTACACTCTCACTGCAAGTGCTCTCTCTCTCACTGCAAGTGCACTCTCTCTCTAGCTCTCTGTATACTCTCACTGCAAGTGCTCTCTCTCTCTCTCTCATTGCAAGTGCACTCTCTCTCTAGCTCTCTGTACACTCCCACTGCAAGTGCACTCTCTCTCTAGCTCTCTGTACACTCTCACTGCAAGTGCTCTCTCTCTCTCTCACTGCAAGTGCACTCTCTCTCTATCTCTCTGTACACTCTCACTGCAAGTGCTCTCTCTCTCTCTCACTGCAAGTGCACTCTCTCTCTAGCTCTCTGTACACTCTCACTGCAAGTGCTCTCTCTCTCTCTCATTGCAAGTGCACTCTCTCTCTAGCTCTCTGTACACTCTCACTGCAAGTGCTCTCTCTCTCTCTCTCTCATTGCAAGTGCACTCTCTCTCTAGCTCTCTGTACACTCTCACTGCAAGTGCTCTCTCTCATTACAAGTGCACTCTCTCTCTAGCTCTCTGTACACTCCCACTGTAAGTGCACTCTCTCTCTAGCTCTCTGTAAACTCCCACCGCAAGTGCACTCTCAGACCCCTATTTATCAAAGGTCTTGCGGACCTGATCCGACAGTGCAGATCAGGTCCGCAAGACCTCGCTAAATGCGGAGAGCAATACGCTCTCCACATTTAACATTGCACCAGCAGCTCACAAGAGCTGCTGGTGCAACGCCGCCCCCTGCAGACTCGCTGCCAATCGGCCGCCAGCAGGGAGGTGTCAATCAACCCGATCGTACTCGATCGGGTTGAATTGTTGCGATTCCTGTCCGCCTGCTCAGAGCAGCTGGACAGATAGCTCAGCATGCTAAGGCACTGTGCCTGAGCTCTGTAGCAACCCAAGGGTTGCAGGTTCGATCCCCGACAAGGTCCACTCAGCCTTTCATCCTTCTGAGCAGCGCCTTGAGACCCTTATGGGTGATTAGCTGTGCTTTACAATTACCCAATACAATACAATACTGCAAGTGCACTCTCTCTCTCTAGCTCTCTGTACACACTCACTGTGAGTGCACTCTCTCTAGCTCTCTGTACACTCTCACTGTAAATGCACTCTCTCTCTAGCTCTCTGTACACTCTCACTGCAAGTGCACTCTCTCTAGCTCTCTTTACACTCTCACTGCAAGTGCACACTCTCTCTAGCTCTCTGTACACTCTCACTGCAAGTGCACTCTCTCTAGCTGTCTTTACACTCTCACTGCAAGTGCACTCTCTCTCTAGCTCTCTGTACACTCTCACTGCAAGTGCACACTCTCTCTAGCTCTCTGTACACTCTCACTGCAAGTGCACTCTCTCTCTAGCTCTCTGTACACTCTCACTGCAAGTGCGCTATCTCTCTCTAGCTCTCTGTACACTCTCACTGCAAGAGCACTCTCTCTCTCTCTAGCTCTCTGTACATTCTTACTGCAAGTGCTCTCTCTCTCACTCTAGCTCTCTGCACACTCTCACTGCAAGTGCACTCTCTCTCTCTAGCTCTCTGTACAATCCCACTGCAAGTGCTCTCTCTCTCTCTCTAGCTTTCTGTACATTCTCACTGCAAGTGCACTCTCTCTCTCTAGCTCTCTGTACACTCCCATTGCAAGTGCTCTCTCTCTCTCATTGCAAGTGCACTCTCTCTCTAGCTCTCTGTACACTCTCACTGCAAGTGCTCTCTCTCTCTCTCTCTCATTGCAAGTGCACTCTCTCTCTAGCTCTCTGCACACTCTCACTGCAAGTGCACTCTCTCTCTCTCTAGCTCTCTGTACACTCCCATTGCAAGTGCTCTCTCGCTCTCTCATTGCAAGTGCACTCTCTCTCTAGCTCTCTGTACACTCCCACTGCAAGTGCGCTCTCTCTCTCTAGCTCTCTGTACACTCTCACTGCAAGTGCTCTCTCTCTCTCTCTAGCTCTCTGTACACTCTCACTGCAAGTGCACTCTCTCTCTCTAGCTCTATGTACACTCTCACTGCAAGTGCACTCTCTCTCTAGCTCTCTGTACACTCTCACTACAAGTGCACTCTCTCTCTCTAGCTCTATGTACACTCTCACTGCAAGTGCACTCTCTCTCTCTCTAGCTCTCTGTACATCTGTACACTCACTGCAAGTGAACTCTCTCTAGCTCTCTGTACACTCTCACTGCAAGTGCACTCTCTCTCTAGCTCTCTGTACACTTACACTGCAAGTGCACTCTCTCTCTATCTCTCTGTACATTCTTACTGCAAGTGCTCTCTGTACACTCTCACTGCAAGTGCACTCTCTCTATCTCTATCTCTATCTCTATGTACACTCTCACTGCAAGTGCACTCTCTTTCTCTCTAGCTCTCTGTACACTCTCACTGCAAGTGCACTCTCTCTCTCTCTAGCTCTCAGTACACTCCCACTGCAAGTGCACTCTCTCTATCTCTATCTCTCTGTACACTCTCACTGCAAGTGCACTCTCTCTCTCTAGCTCTCTGTACACTTACACTGCAAGTGCACTCTCTCTCTATCTCTCTGTACATTCTTACTGCAAGTGCTCTCTGTACACTCTCACTGCAAGTGCACTCTCTCTATCTCTATCTCTATGTACACTCTCACTGCAAGTGCACTCTCTTTCTCTCTAGCTCTCTGTACACTCTCACTGCAAGTGCACTCTCTCTCTCTAGCTCTCAGTACACTCCCACTGCAAGTGCACTCTCTCTATCTCTGTCTCTCTGTACACTCTCACTGCAAGTGCACTCTCTCTCTCTAGCTCTCTGTACACTCTCACTGCAAGTGCACTCTCTCTCTCTAGCTCTCCGTACACTCCCACTGCAAGTGCACTCTCTCTAGCTCTCTGTACACTCTCTCTGCAAGTGCACTCTCTCTCTCTAGCTCTCTCTACACTCCCACTGCAAGTGTACTCTCTGGCATCTATTTATCAACCTGTCAACTTACCTGCATTCGATGGCACCAATACGCTCGCCTAAGATCGCCTAACATCGCTGCTACGGAACTGAATACGTTCTCCAAAATGATCAAAAAAGCTGTCAAAAAGCCGCGCACCAAGTACGGGTGATGAGCAGCGAACTGTTGTTAACTAACAGTCATCGATCTCGCTGCTCTTCGGCTTTTTTACAGCTTTCTTGGTACCCTGTCACTAAACACCCATACTATACTGTTTACCCCCTATACCGCCGCTCCCGGACCCCACCGCAACTCTAATAAATCTATTAACCCCTAAACCGCCGCTCCCGAACCCCGCCGCAACTAAATACAATTATTAACCCCTAAACCGCCACTCCCGGAGCCCACCGCCACCTACATTATATTTATTAACCCCTAATCTGCTCCCCTTACACCGCTGCCACCTACCTACATTTATTAACCCCTAATCTGCCGCACCCAACGTCGCCGCCACTATATTAAATTTATTAACACCTAAACCTAAGTCTAACCCTAAAACCCCCTAACTTAAATATAATTTAAATAAATCTAAATCAATTATTCCTATTTAAAACTAAACATTTACCTATAAAATAAACCCTAAGCTAGCTACAATATAACTAATAGTTACATTGTAGCTAGCTTAGGGTTTATTTTTATTTTACAGGCAAGTTTGTATTTATTTTAACTAGGTACAAAAGTTATTAAATAGTTATTAACTATTTAATAACTACCTAGTTAAAATAAATACAAATATACCTGTAAAATAAAACCTAACCTAAGTTACACTAACACCTAACACTACACTATAATTAAATAAATTAACTAAACTAAATACAATTAAATACAATTAAAAAAAATGTATCTAAAGTACAAAAAACAAACAGACACTAAATTACAGAAAATAATAAAACAATTACAAGATTTTTAAACTAATTACACCTAATCTAATCCCCTAACAAAATAAAAAAGCCCCCCCCCCAAAATAAAAAAGCCCTACCCTACACTAAATTACAAATAGCCTTTAAAAGGGCCTTTTGCGGGGCATTGCCCCAAAGTAATCAGCTCTTTTACCTGTAAAAAAAAATTACAACCCCCCCAACATTAAAACCCACCACCCACACAACCAACCCTACTCTAAAACCCACCCAATACCCCCTTAAAAAAACTAGCACTAACCCCTTGAAGATCACCCTACCTTGAGAAGTCTACTCTTCACCCAACCGGGCCGAAGTCCTCCATGAAGCCGACAGAAGTGGTACTCCAGATGGGCAGAAGTGGGAGCATCCTCTTCTGACGACGGCAACTGAAGAATGAAGGTCCCTTTAAGTGACGTCATCCAAGATGGAGTCCCTTCAATTCCGATTGTCTGATAGAAATCTATCAGCCAATCGGAATGAAGGGATGCCATCTTGGATGATGTCACTTAAAGGAACCTTCATTCATCAGTCGCCGTCGTCAGAAGAGGATGCTCCGCGTCGGATGTCTTGAAGATGGAGCTGCTCTGCGCCGGATGGATGAAGATAGAAGATGCCACCTGGATGAAGACTTCTGCCGTCTGGAGGACCACTTCTGCCCATTTGGAGGACCACTTCTGCCGGCTTTGTGGAGGACTTCGGCCCAGTTGGGTGAAGACTTCTCAATGAAGGGTGATCTTCAAGTGGTTAGTGTTTGTTTGTTTTTAAGGGGGGATTGGGTGGGTTTTAGAGTAGGGTTGGTTGTGTGGGTGGTGGGTTTTAATGTTGGGGGGTTGTAATTTTTTTTTTACAGGTAAAAGAGCTGATTACTTTGGGGCAATGCCCCGCAAAAGGCCCTTTGAAGGGCTATTTGTAATTTAGTGTAGGGTGGGGCTTTTTTTATTTTGGGGGGCTTTTTTATTTTGTTAGGGGGATTAGATTATGTGTAATTAGTTTAAAAATCTTGTAATTATTTTATTATTTTCTGTAATTTAGTGTTTGGTTTTTTTGTACTTTAGATAAAAAAAAATATTGTATTTAATTGTATTTAGTTTAGTTAATTTATTTAATTATAGTGCAGTGTTAGGTGTAATTGTAACTTAGGTTAGGTTTTATTTTACAGGTATATTTGTATTTATTTGAACTAGGAAGTTATTAATTAGTTAATAACTATTTAATAACTATTGTACCTAGTTAAAATAATACAAAGTTGCCTGTAAAATAAATATAAACCCTAAGATAGCTACAATGTAACTATTAGTTATATTGTAGCTATCTTAGGGTTTATTTTATAGGTAAGTATTTAGTTTTAAATAGGAATAATTTATTTAATGATAGGAATATTTATTTAGATTTATTTAAATTATATTTAAGTTAGGGGGTGTTAGGGTTAGGGTTAGACTTAGGTTTAGTGGTTAATAAATTTAATATAGTGTCGGTGACGTTGGGGGTGGCAGATTAGGGGTTAATAAATATAATGTGGGTGGCGGTGGTGTAGGGAGTGGAAGATTAGGGGTTAATAAGTATAATGTAGGTGGCGGTGGGCTCTGGGAGCGGCGGTTTAGGGGTTAATAAGTTTATTAAGTTGCGGTGGGCTCAGGGAGCAGCGGTTTAGGGGTTAATAAGTTGATTTAATTGCGGCAGGGTCCGGGAGCGGCGGGATAGGGGTAAATAACTTTTATTTAGGTGACGGCGGTGTAGGGGGGGGCAGATTAGGGGTGTTTAGACTCGGGGTACATGTTAGGGTGTTAGGTGTAAACATTCCCATTGCTTTCCGACTCCCATTGATTTCTATGGCATCCGCCGCCTCCAGGGTGGCGGATTGAAAACCAGGTACACTGGGCCGGAATAGTGCCAAGCGTACTTGATAGATTTTTGATAACTAGCAAAAGTAGTCAGATAGTGCCGAACTTGCGTTAGGAACATCTGTAGTGACGTAAGCATCGATCTGTGTCGGACTGAGTCCGGCGGATCGTATGTTACGTCACCAAATTCTACTTTTGCTGGTTTGTAGGGTATGATAACGAAGGCTCGCCACAAATACGCTGCAGAATTCCAGTGTATTTGTGGTTGACGGCTTGATAAATAGATGCCATTCTCTTTTCCTCTCTCTCTCTCTCTCTCTCTCTCTCTCTCTCTCTCTCTCACTGCAAGTGCACTCTCTCTCTATCTAGCTCACTGTACACTCTCACTGCAAGTGCACTCTCTCTCTAGCTCTCTGTACACTCTCACTGCAAGTGCACTCTCTCTCTTCCTCTCTCATTGCAAGTGCACTCTCTCTCTATCTAGCTCTCTGTACACTCTCACAGCAAGTGCACTCTCTCTCTAGCTCTCTGTACACTCTCACTGCAAGTGCACTCTCTCTCTCTAGCTCTCTGTACACTCTCACTGCAGGTGCACTCTCTCTCTCTCTAGCTCTCTGTACACTCTCACTGCAAGTGCACTCTCTCTCTCTAGCTCTCTGTACACTCTCACTGCAAGTGCACTCTCTCTTTCTCTCTCTCTCACTGCAAGTGCACTCTCTCTCTCTAGCTCTCTGTACACTCTCACTGCAAGTGCACTCTCTCTCTCTCTAGCTCTCTGTATACTCTCACTGCAAGTGCACTCTCTCTCTCTAGCTCTCTGTACACTCCCACTGCAAGTGCACTCTCTCTCTCTAGCTCTCTGTACACTCTCACTGCAAGTGCACTCTCTCTCTAGCTCTCTGTACACTCTCACTGCAAGTGCACTCTCTCTCTCTAGCTCTCTGTACACTCCCACTGCAAGTGCACTCCCTCTCTAGCTCTCTGTACACTCTCACTGCAGGTGCACTCTCTCTAGCTCTCTGTACACTCTCTCTAGATCTCTGTACACTCTCAATGCAAGTGCACTCTCTCTCTCTAGCTCTCTGTACACTCTCACTGCAAGTGCACTCTCTCTAGCTCTCTGTACACTCTCACTGCAAGTGCACTCTCTCTAGATCTCTGTACACTCTCACTGCAGGTGCACTCTTTCTCTCTAGCTCTCTGAACACTCCCACTGCAAGTGCACTCTCTCTAGCTCTCTGTACACTCTCACTGCAAGTGCACTCTCTCTAGATCTCTGTACACTCTCACTGCAAGTGCACTCTCTCTAGCTCTCTGTACACTCTCACTGCAAGTGCACTCTCTCTCTCTCTCAAGCTCTCTGTACACTCTCACTGCAAGTGCACTCTCTCTTTCTAGCTCTCTGTACACTCCCACTGCAAGTGCACTCTCTCTCTCTAGCTCTCTTTACACTCTCACTGCAAGTGCAATCTCTTCCTCTTCCTCTCTCTCTCACTGCAAGTGTACTCTTTCTCTCTCTAGCTCTCTGTACACTCTCACTGTAAGTGCACTCTCTCTAGCTCTCTGTACACGCTCACTGCAAATGCACTCTCTCTCTAGCTCTCTGTACACTCTCACTGCAAGTGCACTCTCTCTCTCTAGCTCTCTGTACACTCTCACTGCAGGTGCACTCTCTCTCTCTCTCTCTCTAGCTCTCTGTACACTCTCACTGCAAGTGCACTCTCTCTCTAGATCTATGTACACTCTCACTGCAAGTGCACTCTCTCTTTCTCTCTCTCTCACTGCAAGTGCACTCTCTCTCTCTAGAGCTCTGTACACTCTCACTGCAAGTGCACTCTATCTCTAGAGCTCTCTGTATACTCTCACTGCAAGGGCACTCTCTCTCTCTAGCTCTCTGTACACTCCCACTGCAAGTGCACTCTCTCTAGCTCTCTGTACACTCTCACTGCAAGTGCACTCTCTCTCTCTCTAGCTCTCTGTACACTCTCACTGCAAGTGCACTCTCTCTCTCTAGCTCTCTGTACACTCCCACTGCAAGTGCACTCTCTCTCTAGCTCTCTGTACACTCTCACTGCAAGTGCACTCTCTCTAGCTCTCTGTACACTCTCACTGCAAGTGCACTCTCTCTAGATCTCTGTACACTCTCACTGCAAGTGCACTCTCTCTCTCTAGCTCTCTGTACACTCTCACTGCAAGTGCACTCTCTCTCTAGATCTCTGTACACTCTCACCGCAAGTGCACTCTCTCTCTAGCTCTCTGAACACTCCCACTGCAAGTGCACTCTCTCTAGCTCTCTGTACACTCTCACTGCAAGTGCACTCTCTCTAAATCTGTGTACACTCTCACTGCAAGTGCACTCTTTCTAGCTCTCTGTACACTCTCACTGCAAGTGCACTCTCTCTCTCTCTCACTGTACACTCTCACTGCAAGTGCACTCTCTCTCTCTAGCTCTCTGTACACTCTCACTGCAAGTGCAATCTCTTCCTCTTCCACTCTCTCTCTAGCTCTCTGTACACTCTCAGTGCAAATGCACTCTCTCTCTCTAGCTCTCTGTACACTCTCACTGCAAGTGCACTCTCTCTCGCTCTCTATCTCTCTGTACACTCTCACTGCAAGTGCACTCTCTCTCTCTAGCTCTCTGTACACTCTCACTGCAAGTACACTCTCTCTTTCTCTCTCTCTCACTGCAAGTACACTCTTTTTCTCTCTAGCTCTCTGTACACTCTCACTGCAAGTGCACTCTCTCTAGCTCTCTGTACACTCTCACTGCAAGTGCACTCTCTCTCTCTAGCTCTCTGTACACTCCCACTGCAAGTGTACTCTCTCTCTCTCTAGCTCTCTGTACACTCTCACTGCAAGTGCACTCTCTCTCTCTCTAGCTCTCTGTACACTCTCACTGCAAGTGTACTCTCTCTCTCTCTAGCTCTCTGTACACTCTCACTGCAAGTGCACTCTCTCTCTCTAGCTCTCTGTACACTCTCACTGCAAGTGCACTCTCTCTCTAGCTCTCTGTACACTCTCACTGCAAGTGCACTCTCTCTCTTGCTCTCTGTACACTCTCACTGCAAGTGCACTCTCTCTCTCTAGCTCTCTGTACACTCTCACTGCAAGTTCACTCTCTCTCTCTCTCTCTAGCTCTCTGTACACTCCCACTGCAAGTGCACTCTCTCTCTCTAGCTCTCTGTACACTCTCTCTGTAAGTGCACTCTCTCTAGCTCTCTGTAAACTCACACTGTAAGTGCACTCTCTCTCTCTAGCTCTCTGTACACTCTCACTGCATGTGCACTCTCTCTCTAGCACTCTGTACACTCTCACTGCAAGTGCACTCTCTCTCTCTAGCTCACTGTACACTCTCACTGCAAGTGCACTCTCTCTATCTCTATCTCTCTGTACATTCTTACTGCAAGTGCTCTCTCTCTCTCTCTAGCTCTCTGTACACTCTTACTGCAAGTGCACTCTCTCTATCTCTAGCTCTCTGTACACTCTTACTGCAAGTGCACGCTCTCTCTAGCTCTCTGTACACTCTCACTGCAAGTGCACTCTCTCTCTCTAGCTCTCTGTACACTCTTACTGCAAGTGCACGCTCTCTCTAGCTCTCTGTACACTCTCACTGCAAGTGCACTCTCTCTCTCTAGCTCTTTGTACACTCTCACTGCAAGTGCACTCTCTCTCTCTAGCTCTCTGTAAACTATCACTTCAAGTGCACTCTCTCTCTCTCTAGCTCTCTGTACGCTCTCAGTGCAAGTGGAATCTTTAACCATTTGTAATGTCTTCCTCTCCTTGCACTCTCTCCCCCTGTTTGCTCTCTCAGTGCACTGTGTCTGTGTCTCCTATTCTGCACTGTCTCTAACTTTCTGATGTCTCTATTAATACACTGGCGTCTAGTTATCAAGCTCCGCAAGGAGCTTGACTGCTCGTGTTTCTGGCGAGTCTTCAGGCTCGCCAGAAACAGCAGTTATGAAGCAGTGGTCACAAAGACCGCTGCTTCATAACCCTGTCCGCCTGCTCTGAGCAGGCGGACAGACATCGCCGGAAATCAACCCGATCGAGTACGATCGGGTTGATTGACACTCCCTGCTGGCGGCCTATTGGACGCGAGTCTGCAGGGGGCGGCGTTGCACCAACAGCTCTTGTGAGCTGCTGGTGCAATGCTGAATACGGCGAGCGTATTGCTCACCGTATTCAGCGAGGTCTGTCGGACCTGATCCGCACTGTCGGATCAGGTCCGACAGACCTTGATAACTTGGGACCACTGTCTCTTCCTCTGTTCCTCTTTTCCCCTGCCCTGCACTCTCCCCTTTTCCCTGCACTCTCTTAACCTCTTCCACCTGTCTCCCACTCAGCACTGTCTCTCACTCTCTGTGCTCTGCGGCTCTTTGCTGCACTGTCTGTCTCCTACTCTGCACCTCTCTCTTGCTCTCTGTGCTCTCTCCCTTATGTCTCACTGCTAGTGTGCTCTCTCTATCACTGCACAGTCTCTATGTCTCTCCTTTCCCCTGCACATAGTCTCCTTATATTTCTCTCACTGTACTGTGTCTTTCTCCCACTCAGCACTGTCCCTTTTACTTCCTCTCTCACATGCACACAGTTCCTTCTCCTCCACAGGAAAACTGGATTTTCCACATAATCCTATTACCCCCTGTGTTTCCAGAGAGTATAATTAAAAGAGCTCTGCACATCAGGGGAGAGCGGGGGGCAAATCTGTCAGTGGATGTATAGGAACACGAGAATTCAGGGAGGCGGGGGAGTCTTCTGCAAGGGGGGGAAACCTTTAGTGGAAGGAACAGGTTTACTGGGTCCTGGTATCAGATACAATATGAAGAGAAGGCTCAGAGAGATGGGAAGATTGTGGGGTTGAGAAATGAAGTAAGTAGGACAGGGGTAGAAGGTACAGAGGGGATGGAAGAGAAGATGTGACTGGAGAGTATTGGGGGGGGGTGAGGAACTTTGGGGTTTGGTTATGGAACAGACAAAAAAAACAGATATTTTGGTTAAGAGAGAGTGGTTTGGGAAAGCAATGAAGACACAGGGAGAGGAGATAAAGAGAAGTGAATGTGTGTGTGTGAGTTGGAGAGAGAGGGAGGTAAAGCTATGTGTGTGAGTGTGAGAGAGAGGGAGGTAAAGCTGTGTGTGTGAGTGGGAGAGAGAGGGAGGTAAAGCTATGTGTGTGAGTGTGAGAGAGAGGGAGGTAAAGCTATGTGTGTGAGTGGGAGAGTGAGGGAGGTAAAGCTATGTGTGTGAGTGTGAGAGAGAGGGAGGTAAAGCTATGTGTGTGAGTGTGAGAGAGAGGGAGGTAAAGCTATGTGTGTGAGTGGGAGAGTGAGGGAGGTAAAGCTATGTGTGTGAGTGGGAGAGTAAGGGAGGTAAAGCTATGTGTGTGAGTGGGAGAGTAAGGGAGGTAAAGCTATGTGTGTGAGTGGGAGAGAGGGGGGGTAAAGCTATGTGTGTGAGTGGGAGAGTAAGGGAGGTAAAGCTATGTGTGTGAGTGTGAGAGAGAGGGAGGTAAAGCTATGTGTGTGAGTGGGAGAGTGAGGGAGGTAAAGCTATGTGTGTGAGTGTGAGAGAGAGGGAGGTAAAGCTATGTGTGTGAGTGGGAGAGTGAGGGAGGTAAAGCTATGTGTGTGAGTGGGAGAGTAAGGGAGGTAAAGCTATGTGTGTGAGTGGGAGAGAGGGGGGGTAAAGTTATGTGTGTGAGTGGGAGAGAGGGGAGAGGTAAATATGTGTGTGTGAGTGGGAGATAAAGCTATGTGTTTGTGTTGGAAAGAGTGGAGAGGTAAATATATGTGTGTGAATGGGAGAGAGAGGGAGGTAAAGCTATGATTGTGAGTGGGAGAGAGGGAGGTAAAACCATGTGTGTGAGTGGGAGAGAGAGGAGAGGTAAATCTATGTGTGTGAGTGGGAGAGAGAGGGGTGGCAAAGATAGGTATGTGAGTGGGAGAAAGGGGAGATGTAAAGCTGTGTGTAAGTTAAAGAAAGGGGAGAGGTAAATATACGTGTGTGAGTGGGAGAGAGGGGGGAGGTCAAGCTATGTGTGTGAGTGGGAGAGAGGAAAAGTTATGTGTGTGAGGGAGACTGAGGGGAGGTAAAACTATGTGTGTGAGTGGGAGAGAGAGGGAAGCAAAGCTATGTGTCTGAGTGGGAGACTGAGCGAGGTAAAAATATGTGTGTTAGTGGGAGAAAGGGGGAGGTAAAGCTATGTGTGATTAGGAGAGAGGGGAAAATGTAAAGCTATGTGTGTGAGTGGGAGAGGGGTGGTGGTAAAGCTATGTGTGTGAGTGGGAGAGAGGGGGAGATAAAGCTATGTGTGTAAGTGGGAGAGAGGGGAGATGTAAAACTATGTGTGTGAGTGGGAGAGAGAGGGAAGAAAAGTTATGTGTGTGAGTGGGAGAGAGGGAGGTAAAGCTATCTGTGTGAATAGAAGAAAGAGGAGAGGTAAAGCTATGTGTGTGAGTGAGAGAGAGAGAGAGAGAGAGAGAGAGAGAGAGAGAGAGAGAGAGGAGAGGTAAAGCTATGTGTGTGAGTGGGAGAGAGAGGAGAGGTAAAGCTATGTGTGTGAGTGGGAGAGAGGGTAGAGGTAAAACTATGTGTGTGAGTGGGAGGGGGGGGATATGTAAAGCTATGTGTGTGAGTGGGAGAAAGGGGGAGGTAAAGCTATGTGTGTAAGTGGGAGAGAGAGAGGAGGTAAAGCTATGTGTGTGAGTGGGAGAGAGGGGGAAGTAAAGCTATCTGTATGAGTGGAAGAGAGGGGGAGGTAAAGCTATGTGTGTGAGTGGAAAAGAGAGGGAGGTAAAGCTATGTGTGTGAGTGGGAGAGAGAGGAGAGGAGAGGTAAAGCTATGTGTGTGTGTGGGAGAGAGGGTAGAGGTAAAGCTATGTGTGTGAGTGGGAGAGAGAGGGAGGTAAAGCAAAGTGTGTTAGTGGGAGAGAGGGGAGGTAAAGTTATGTGTGTGAGTAGGAGAGAGGGGAGAGGTAAATATGTGTGTGTGAGTGGGAGAGGGGGAGATAAAACTATGTGTTTGTATTGGATAGAGTGGAGAGGTAAATATATGTGTCTGAGTGGGAGAGAGAGGGAGGTAAAGCTATGTGTCTGAGTGGGAGAGTGAGTTAGGTAAAAATATGTCTGTTAGTGGGAGAGAGGGGGAGGTAAAGTTATGTGTGTGATTGGGAGAGAGGGGAATATGTAAAGCTATGTGTGTGAGTGGGAGAGGGGTGGTGGTAAAGCTATGTGTGTGAGTGAGAGAGAGGGGGAGATAAAGCTATGTGTGTGAGTGGGAGAGAGGAGATGTAAAACTATGTTTTGTGAGTGGGAGAGAGAGGGAAGAAAAGCTATGTGTGTGAGTGGGAGAGAGGGAGGTAAAGCTATCTGTGTGAATAGAAGAAAGAGGAGAGGTAAAGCTATGTGTGTGAGTGGGAGAGAGAGGGGAGGTAAAGCTATGTGTGTGAGTGGGGGAGAGGGGGGAGGTAAAGCTATGTGTGTGAGTGGGAGAGAGGGGGAGGTAAAGCTATGTGTATGAGTGGGAGAGAGGGGGAGGTAAATCTATGTGTGTGAGTGGGAGAGAGTGGGAGGAAAAGCTATTTGTGTGAGTGGAAAAGAGAGGGAGGTAAAGCTATGTGTGTGAGTGGGAGAGAGAGGAGAGGTAAAGCTATGTGTGTGAGTGGGAGAGAGGGGAGAGGTAAAGCTATGTGTGTGAGTGGGAGAGAGGAGAGAGGTAAAGCTATGTGTGTGAGTGGGAGAGAGGGGAGAGGTAAAGCTATGTGTGTGAGGAAGACTGAGGGGTGGTAAAACTATGTGTGTGAGTGGGAGAGAGAGGTAGGTAAAGCTAATTAGCTATGTGTGTGAGTGGGAGAAAGAGGGAGTTAAAGCTTTGTGTGTTAGGGAGACTGAGGGAAGGTAAAACTATGTGTGTGAGTGGGAGAGAGAGGGAAGTAAAGCTATGTGTCTGAGTGGGAGAGTGAGGGAGGTAAAAATATGTGCGTTAGTGGGAGAGAGGGGGAGGTAAGGCTTTGTGTGTGAGGGAGACTGAGGGAAGGTAAAACTATGTGTGTGAGTGGGAGAGAGAGGGAAGCAAAGCTATGTGTCTGAGTGGGAGACTGAGCGAGGTAAAAATATGTGTGTTAGTGGGAGAAAGGGGGAGGTAAAGCTATGTGTGATTAGGAGAGAGGGGAACATGTAAAGCTATGTGTGTGAGTGGGAGAGGGGTGGTGGTAAAGCTATGTGTGTGAGTGGGAGAGAGGGGTAGATAAAGCTATGTGTGTGAGTGGGAGAGAGGGGAGATGTAAAACTATGTGTGTGAGTGGGAGAGAGGGAAGAAAAGTTATGTGTGTGAGTGGGAGAGGGAGGTAAAGCTATCTGTGTGAATAGAAGAAAGAGGAGAGGTAAAGCTATGTGTGTGAGTGAGAGAGAGAGAGAGGAGAGAGGTAAATCTATGTGTGTGAGTGGGAGAGAGAGGAGAGGTAAAGCTATGGGTGTGAGTGGGAGAGAGGGTAGAGGTAAAACTATGTGTGTGAGTGGGAGAGGGGGGATATGTAAAGCTATGTGTGTGAGTGGGAGAGAGGGGGAGGTAAAGCTATGTGTGTAAGTGGGAGAGAGAGGGGAGGTAAAGCTGTGTGTGTGAGTGGGAGAGAGGGGGAAGTAAAGCTATCTGTATGAGTGGAAGAGAGGGGGAGGTAAAGCTATGTGTGTGAGTGGGAGAGAGAGGGAGGAAAGCTATGTCTGTGAGTGGAAAAGAGAGGGAGGTAAATCTATGTGTGTGAGTGGGAGAGAGAGGAGAGGAGAGGTAAAGCTATGTGTGTGTGTGGGAGAGAGGGTAGAGGTAAAGCTATGTGTGTGAGTGGGAGAGAGAGGGAGGTAAAGCAAAGTGTGTTAGTGGGAGAGAGGGGAGGTAAAGTTATGTGTGTGAGTAGGAGAGAGGGGAGAGGTAAATATGTGTGTGTGAGTGGGAGAGGGGGAGATAAAACTATGTGTTTGTGTTGGATAGAGTGGAGAGGTAAATATATGTGTCTGAGTGGGAGAGAGAGGGAGGTAAAGCTATGTGTCTGAGTGGGAGAGTGAGTTAGGTAAAAATATGTCTGTTAGTGGGAGAGAGGGGGAGGTAAAGTTATGTGTGTGATTGGGAGAGAGGGGAATATGTAAAGCTATGTGTGTGAGTGGGAGAGGGGTGGTGGTAAAGCTATGTGTGTGAGTGAGAGAGAGGGGGAGATAAAGCTATGTGTGTGAGTGGGAGAGAGGGGAGATGTAAAACTATGTTTTGTGAGTGGGAGAGAGAGGGAAGAAAAGCTATGTGTGTGAGTGGGAGAGAGGGAGGTAAAGCTATCTGTGTGAATAGAAGAAAGAGGAGAGGTAAAGCTATGTGTGTGAGTGGGAGAGAGAGGGGAGGTAAAGCTATGTGTGTGAGTGGGGGAGAGGGGGGAGGTAAAGCTATGTGTGTGAGTGGGGGAGAGGGGGGAGGTAAAGCTATGTGTGTGAGTGGGAGAGAGGGGGAGGTAAAGCTATGTGTATGAGTGGGAGAGAGGGGAGATGTAAAACTATGTTTTGTGAGTGGGAGAGAGAGGGAAGAAAAGCTATGTGTGTGAGTGGGAGAGAGGGAGGTAAAGCTATCTGTGTGAATAGAAGAAAGAGGAGAGGTAAAGCTATGTGTGTGAGTGAGAGAGAGGGGAGAGGTAAAGCTATGTGTGTGAGTGGGAGAGAGGAGAGAGGTAAAGCTATGTGTGTGAGTGGGAGAGAGGGGAGAGGTAAAGCTATGTGTGTGAGGAAGACTGAGGGGAGGTAAAACTATGTGTGTGAGTGGGAGAGAGAGGTAGGTAAAGCTAATTAGCTATGTGTGTGAGTGGGAGAAAGAGGGAATTAAAGCTTTGTGTGTTAGGGAGACTGAGGGAAGGTAAAACTATGTGTGTGAGTGGGAGAGAGAGGGAAGTAAAGCTATGTGTCTGAGTGGGAGAGTGAGGGAGGTAAAAATATGTGTGTTAGTGGGAGAGAGGGGGAGGTAAAGCTATGTGTGTGATTGGGAGAGAGGGGAATATGTAAAGCTATGTGTGTGAGTGGGAGAGGGATGGTGGTAAAGCTATGTGTGTGAGTGGGAGAGAGGGGGAGATAAAGATATGTGTGTGGATGGGAGAGAGAGGAGAGGTAATGCTATGTGTGTGTCTGGGAGAGAGGGTAGAGGTAAAGCTATGTGTGTGAGTGGGAGAGAGAGGGAGGTAAAGCAATGTGTGTGAGTTTGAGAGAGGGGAGGTAAAGATATGTGTGTGAGTAGGAGAGAGGGGAGAGGTAAATATGCGTGTGTGAGTGGGAGAGGGGGAGATAAAACTATGTGTTTGTGTTGGAGAAAGTGGAGAGGTAAATATATGTGTGTGAGTGGGAGAGAGAGGGAGGAAAAGCTATGTGTGTGAGTGGAAAAGAGAGAGAGGTAAAGCTATGAGTGTGAGTGGAAAAGAGGGGGAGTTAAAGCTATGTGTGTGAATGGGAGAGAGAGGAGAGGTAATGCTATGTGTGTGTCTGGGAGAAAGGGTAGAGGTAAAGCTATGTATGTGAGTGGGAGAGAGAGGGAGGTAAAGCAATGTGTGTGAGTTTGAGAGAGGGGAGGTAAAGATATGTGTGTGAGTAGGAGAGAGGGGAGAGGTAAATATGCGTGTGTGAGTGGGAGAGGGGGAGATAAAACTATGTGTTTGTGTTGGAGAAAGTGGAGAGGTAAATATATGTGTGTGAGTGGGAGAGAGAGGGAGGTAAAGCTATGTGTCTGAGTGGGAGAGGGGTGGTGGTAAAGCTATGTGTGTGAGTGAGAGAGAGGGGGAGATAAAGCTATGTGTGTGAGTGGGAGAGAGGGGAGATGTAAAACTATATTTGTGAGTGGGAGAGAGAGGGAGGAAAAGCTATGTGTGTGAGTGGGAGAGAGGGAGGTAAAGCTATCTGTGTGAATAGAAGAAAGAGGGGAGGTAAAGCTATGTGTGTGAGTGGGAGAGAGAGGGGAGGTAAAGCTATGTGTGTGAGTGGGGGAGAGGGGGGAGGTAAAGCTATGTGTGTGAGTGGGAGAGAGGGGGAGGTAAAGCTATGTGTATGAGTGGGAGAGAGGGGGAGGTAAATCTATGTGTGTGAGTGGGAGAGAGTGGGAGGAAAAGCTATTTGTGTGAGTGGAAAAGAGAGGGAGGTAAAGCTATGTGTGTGAGTGGGAGAGAGAGGAGAGGTAAAGCTATGTATGTGAGTGGGAGAGAGGGGAGAGGTAAATCTATGTGTGTGAGTGGGAGAGAGGAGAGAGGTAAAGCTATGTGTGTGAGTGGGAGAGAGGGGAGAGGTAAAGCTATGTGTGTGAGGAAGACTGTGGGGAGGTAAAACTATGTGTGTGAGTGGGAGAGAGAGGTAGGTAAAGCTAATTAGCTATGTTTGTGAGTGGGAGAAAGAGGGAGTTAAAGCTTTGTGTGTTAGGGAGACTGAGGGAAGGTAAAACTATGTGTGTGAGTGGGAGAGAGAGGGAAGTAAAGCTATGTGTCTGAGTGGGAGAGTGAGGGAGGTAAAAATATGTGCGTTAGTGGGAGAGAGGGGGAGGTAAAGCTATGTGTGTGATTGGGAGAGAGGGGAATATGTAAAGCTATGTGTGTAGGTGGGAGAGGGATGATGGTAAAGCTATGTGTGTGAGTGGGAGAGAGGGGGAGATAAAGCTATGTGTGTGAGTGGGAGAGAGGGGAGATGTAAAACTATGTGTGTGAGTGGGAGAGAGAGGGAGGAAAAGCTATCTGTATGAATAGAAGAAAGAGGAGAGGTAAAGCTATGTGTGTGAGTGAGTGAGAGAGAGAGAGAGAGAGAGAGAGGAGAGGTAAAGCTATCTGTGTGAATAGAAGAAAGAGGAGAGGTAAAGCTATGTGTGTGTGTGGGAGAGAGGGTAGAGGTAAAGCTATGTGTGTGAGTGGGAGAGAGATGGAGGTAAAGCAATGTGTGTGAGTGAGAGAGAGGGGAGGTAAAGTTATGTGTGTAAGTGGGAGAGAGAGGGAGGTAAAGCAATGTGTGTGAGTGGGAGAGAGGGGAGGTAAAGTTATGTGTGTGAGTAGGAGAGAGGTGAGAGGTAAATATGTGTGTGTGAGTGGGAGAGGGGAAGATAAAACTATGTGTTTGTGTTGGAGAGAGTGGAGAGGTAAATATATGTGTGTGAGTGGGAGAGAGAGGGAGGTAAAGCTATGTTTGTGAGTGGGAGAGAGGATAGATGTAAAACTATGTATGTGAGTGGGAGAGAGAGGAGAGGTAAAGCTATGTGTGTGAGTGAGAGAGAGGGTACAGGTAAAACTATTTGTATGAGTGCGAGACATTGGGATATGTAAAGCTATGTGTGTGAGTGGGAGAGATAGGAAGGGAAAGCTATATGTGCAAGTGGGAGAGAGGGGGAGGTAAAGCTATGTGTATGAGTGGGAGAGAGGGGGAGGTATAGCTATGTGTGTGATTGGGAGAGAGGGGGAGGTAAAGCTATGTGTGTGAGTGGGATAGGGGGTGGTAAAGCTATGTGTGTGAGTGGGAGAGAGAGGGAGGTAAAGCTATGTGTGTGAGTGGGAGAGAGAGGAGAGGTAAAGATATGTGTGTGAGTGGGAGAGAGAGGAGAGTTAAAGATATGTGTGTGAGTGGGAGAGAGGGTAGAGGTAAAGCTATGTGTGTGAGTGGGAGAGAGAGGGGAGGTAAAGCTATGTGTGTGATTGGGAGAGAGAAGGAGGTAAAGCTATGTGTGTGATTGGGAGAGAGAGGGAGGTAAAGCTATGTGTGTGATTGGGAGAGAGAGGGAGGTAAAGCTATGTGTGTGATTGGGAGAGAGAGGGAGGTAAAGCTATGTGTGTGATTGGGAGAGAGAGGGAGGTAAAGTTATTTGTTTGAGTGGGAGAGTGAGGGTGGTAAAACTATGTGTGTGAGTGGGAGAGAGGGGAAGTAAAGTAATTTTTGTGAGTGGGAGAGAGAAGAGAGGTATATATACGTGTGTGAGTGGGAGAGGGGGAGATACAGCTATGTGTTTGTGTTGTAAGAGTGGAGAGGTAAATATGTGTGTGAGTGGGAGAGAGAGGGAGGTAAAACTATGTTTGTGAGTGGGAGAGAGAGGAGATGTAAAACTATGTGTGTGAGTGGGAGAGAGTGGAAAGGTAAAGTTGTATGTGTGAGTGGAAGAGAGAGAGGTAAATATATGTGTGGGAGTGGGAGAGGGAGGAGAGGTAAAGCTATGTGTGTGAGTGGGATAGAGGGGGAGGTAAAGCTATGTGTGTTAGTGGGAGAGAAGGGGAGGTAAAGCTATGTTTGTGAGTGTGAGAGAGGGGGAGGTAAATCTATGTGTGTGAGTGGGAGAGAGGGTAGAGATCGAACTATGTGTGTGAGTGGGAGAGGGGGATATGTAAAGCTATGTGTGTGAGTGGGAGAGAGGGGGAGGTAAAGCTATGTGTGCGAGTGGGAGAGAGGGGGGAGGTAAAGCTATGTGTGTGAGTGGGAGAGAGGGGGAGGTAAAGCTATGTGTGTGAGTGGGAGAGAGGGGGAGGTAAAGCTATGTGTGTGAGTGGGAGAGAGAGGGAGGAAAAGCTATGGGTGTGAGTGGGAGAGAGGAGAGGTAAAGCTATGTGTGAGAGTGGGAGAGAGAGGGAGGTAAAGCTATATGTGTGAGTGTGAGAGAGAGGGAGGTAAACCTATGTGTGTGAGTGGGAGAGAGACGGGAGGTAAAGCTATGTGTGTGAGTGGGAGAGTGAGGGAGGTAAAGCTATGTGTGTGAGTGGGAGAGAGAGGGGAGGTGAAGCTATGTGTGTGAGTGGGAGAGAGGGGAGATAAAGCTATGTGTGTGAGTGGGAGAGAGGGGAGATAAAGCTATGTGTGTGAGTGGGAGAGAGGGGAGAGGTAAAGCTATGTGTGTGAGGAAGACTGAGGGGAGGTAAAACTATGTGTGTGAGTGGGAGAGAGAGGTAGGTAAAGCTAATTAGCTATGTGTGTGAGTGGGAGAAAGAGGGAGTTAAAGCTTTGTGTGTTAGGGAGACTGAGGGAAGGTAAAACTATGTGTGTGAGTGGGAGAGAGAGGGAAGTAAAGCTATGTGTCTGAGTGGGAGAGTGAGGGAGGTAAAAATATGTGCGTTAGTGGGAGAGAGGGGGAGGTAAAGCTATGTGTGTGATTGGGAGAGAGGGGAATATGTAAAGCTATGTGTGTAGGTGGGAGAGGGATGATGGTAAAGCTATGTGTGTGAGTGGGAGAGAGGGGGAGATAAAGCTATGTGTGTGAGTGGGAGAGAGGGGAGATGTAAAACTATGTGTGTGAGTGGGAGAGAGAGGGAGGAAAAGCTATCTGTGTGAATAGAAGAAAGAGGAGAGGTAAAGCTATGTGTGTGAGTGAGTGAGAGAGAGGGAGAGAGAGAGAGAGAGAGAGAGAGAGAGGAGAGGTAAAGCTATGTGTGTGAGTGGGAGAGAGGGGGAGGTAAAGCTATGTGTGTGAGTGGGAGAGAGGGGGAGGTAAAGCTATGTGTGTGAGTGGGAGAGAGAGGGAGGAAAAGCTATGGGTGTGAGTGGGAGAGAGGAGAGGTAAAGCTATGTGTGAGAGTGGGAGAGAGAGGGAGGTAAAGCTATGTGTGTGAGTGTGAGAGAGAGGGAGGTAAACCTATGTGTGTGAGTGGGAGAGAGACGGGAGGTAAAGCTATGTGTGTGAGTGGGAGAGTGAGGGAGGTAAAGCTATGTGTGTGAGTGGGAGAGAGAGGGGAGGTGAAGCTATGTGTGTGAGTGGGAGAGAGGGGAGATAAAGCTATGTGTGTGAGTGGGAGAGAGGGGAGATAAAGCTATGTGTGTGAGTGGGAGAGAGAGGGAGGTAAAGCTATGTGAGTGAGTGGGAGAGAGAGGGAGGAAAAGCTATGTGTGTGAGTATGAGAGAGAGGGAGGTAAAGCTATGTGTGTGAGTGAAAGAGAGAGGAGGTAAAGCTATGTGTGTGAGTGGGAGAGAGAGGGAGGTAAAGCTATGTGTGTGAGTGGGAGAGAGGGAAGGTAAAGCTATGTGTGTGAGTGTGAGAGAGAGGGAGTAAAGCTATGTGTGTGAGTGTGAGAGAGGGAGGTAAAGCTATGTGTGTGAGTGAGAGAAAGGGAAGGTAAAGCTATGTGTGTGAGTGTGAGAGAGAGGGAGTAAAGCTATGTGTGTGAGTGTGAGAGAGGGAGGTAAAGCTATGTGTGTGAGTGGGAGAGAGGGAAGGTAAAGCTATGTGTGTGAGTGTGAGAGAGAGGGAGTAAAGCTATGTGTGTGAGTGTGAGAGAGGGAGGTAAAGCTATGTGTGTGAGTGAGAGAGAGGGGGAGGTAAAGCTATGTGTGTGAGTGGGAGATAGAGAGGGAGGTAAAGCTATGTGTGTAAGTGGGAGAGAGAGGGAGGTAAAGCTATGTGTGTGAGTGTGAGAGAGAGGGAGGTAAACTATGTGTGTGAGTGGGAGAGAGACGGGAGGTAAGGCTATGGGGCATATTTATCAATGTGCGAGCAGACATGATGCGAAGTATATATAAACACACACACATACACACTCACACACATAAATACACACACACACATACATACACACACACACACATATATACATGCACACACATACATGCATAGACACATACATACAAATACATACACGCACATAAATACATACACACATACATACATACATACACACATAAATACATACACATGCATATACACATACATGCATATACACATACATACACACACATACATACACACACATACATACACACACACACACACACACACACACATATATACATATATATATAACTACATACACACACATACATTGACACACATACATACATACACACATATACATACATTGACACACACATACATACATACACACACATACATACATACATACATACATACATACACACACATAAATACATACACACACATACATGCACACACATACATACACACACATTAATGCACACACACATACATACATATAACTACATACACACACATAACTACATACACACATACATATATAGACATACACACGCATATACACACTCACACACATAAATACACACTTACATACATACATACATAGAAACACACACATACATACATACACACACATACATAGATACACATACATACACACATACATAGACACATACACACACATAAATACATACACACATAAATATATAGACACACATACACACACACAGACACATATAAATACACACATGCATACATATATAGACACACGCACACACATATACACACTCACACAAAAATACACACACATACATACTTTTACACACACACAAACACACACACATACATACACACACACACACATAAATACATACACACATACATACATACATAGACACACACACATACATACACACATATACATAGATAAACATACATACACACATACATAGACAAATACACACATAAAAAATACATACACACACTTAAATATATAGACACACACGCACACACACACATATAAATACACTCACGCACACATACATACATACACATAAATACATACACATAAATACACACACACATACATACATACATAGATGCATATATAGACACACACACATACATACACACAACCATACATAAACACACACACACACATACATAGACACACACATACATACATACATACATACACACACACACATAAATACATACACAAATACATAGACACACATACATACGTAGATACAGACATACATACACAGACATACATACATACACACACACACACACATATACATATATATATATATATATATATATATATATATAACTACATACACACACATACATACATACACACATACATATATAGACATACACACACATATACATACTCACACAAATACACACTTACATACATACATACATAGAAACACACACATACATAGATACACATACATACACACATACATAGACACATACACACACATAAATACATACACACATAAATATATAGACACACACACACGCACACACACATATAAATACACACATGCATACATATATAGACACATGCACACACATATACCCACTCACACAAAAATACACACACATACATACTTTTACACACACACAAACACACACACACATAAATACAAACACACATACATACATACATACATAGACACACACACATACATACACACATATACATAGATATACATACATACACACATACATAGACAAATACACACATAAAAAATACATACACACACATAAATATATAGACACACACGCACACACAAACATATAAATACACTCACGCACACATACATACATACATACACATAAATACATACACATAAATACACACAAACATACATACATACATACATAAGTAATTAAATGCCCTATCCTCCTGGCTTGCTGTAATAACTTACCAGTCATAAAACTGACTGACACATAACTTAACTTATAACTTAACTTTACCATAAATGACTTTAGTAATGCATAACTTGAATAATGACACAAACACAGGGTGTGGGTATAAAGACCCATAGGGTCCGCATTTATTATAGAACATAGGAACCGGCTGGAAGCAACTCAGCAAAGCTTAAACCAGGTGGCGGCAATCTAGCTAGGAGAGTAAGTACCCCCCGCTAGGAAATTGGACCACGCCCGTGAATGCCTACACAAGCGGAGCTTAGCTGCACGCACAGACTTAGGGAGTTCTCGGCAACATCAAATGGGGGGAGGTGCCCCAGGCGCGCACCTGCGAAGACTACCCTCCCCCTGGGCCAGCCGTCACTCTACCTCTAATGGCAAACCGGGGACAACCGCCTAGCCAGGGTGTGATATTATAAAGCTCCAGAACCAGTAGGACCAGGTGTGACTAGGCGCGTGTATATGCCACTACCTGGGGAGTCAAAAACTAACGTCCTTGGGCTTAAGGAAGCGAGCCGCGTAGCCCTCATTCTGCCTCAGACACCCTGCTGATAAAAAACACCCTAGTGATGTCCAGCCTAAGCGATTGCCGCCTTACCAATGAAAGGGAGGGCGGGAGGGAAGCTGTGAAGACTAGCTGGAAAGAGGGTTTGGGGCCTATAGCTTGGCTTCTTAAAGGTGAGCCCTGTATCCACCCACAAAAATGCAACATTGTTGCCACTTCACAGCAGCTCACTCCTAAGGGCCTTAATTCTTATGTTCGTTCTGGGCTATGCTGCCCTCCACTGTCTTAGATGCATATATAGACACACACACATACATACACACAACCACACATAAACACACACACACACACACATACATAGACACACACATACATACATACACACATACATAGACACACATACATACGTAGACACAGACATACATACACACACATACATACATACATACACACACACACACACATATATACATATATATATATATAACTACATACACACGCACACACATACATACATAAATACATACATACACACATACATATATAGACATACACACACATATACACACACACACACATAATTACACACTTACATACATACATACATAGAAACACAGACATACATACATACACATACATAGATACACATACATACACACACACATAGACACATACACACGCATAAATATATAGACACACATACACACGCACACACACATATAACTACACACATGCATACATATATAGACACACGCACACACATACATACATACACATAAATACATACACATAAATACATACACACACATAAATATACACACACATACATACACACACATACATACACACACATACATAGATACACATACATACACACATACATAGACACATACACACACATAAATACATACACACATAAATATATAGACACACATACACACGCACACACACATATTAATACACACATGCATACATATATAGACACACGCACACACATACATACATACACATAAATACATACACATACATACACATAAATACATACACACACATAAATATACACGCACATACATACATACATACATACATATATAGACAGACATGCATACACACAACCATACATAAACACACACACACACACATAGACACACACATACATACACTGTGTGCAGAATTATTAGGCAAATTAGTATTTTGACCACATCATCCTCTTTATGCATGTTGTTTTACTCCAAGCTGTATAGGCTCGAAAGCCTGCTACCAATTAAGCATATTAGGTGATGTGCATCTCTGTAATGAGAAGGGGTGTGGTCTAATGACATCAACACCCTATGGCCTAGATTTGGAGTTCGGCGGTAGCCGTCAAAACCAGCGTTAGAGGCTCCTAACGCTGGTTTTGGCCGCCCGCTGGTATTTGGAGTCAGTGATTAAAGGGTCTAACTCTCACTTTTCAGCCGCGACTTTTCCATACCGCAGATCCCCCTACGCCATTTGCGTAGCCTATCTTTTCAATGGGATCTTTCTAACGCTGGTATTTAGAGTCGTTTCTGAAGTGAGCGTTAGAGCTCTAACGACAAAATTCCAGCCGCCTGAAAATAGCAGGAGTTAAGAGCTTTCTGGCTAACGCCGGTTTATAAAGCTCTTAACTACTGTACCCTAAAGTACACTAACACCCATAAACTACCTATGTACCCCTAAACCGAGGTCCCCCCACATCGCCGCCACTCTATTTAAATTTTTAACCCCTAATCTGCCGACCGCCACCTACGTTATACTTATGTACCCCTAATCTGCTGCCCCTAACCCCGCCGACCCCTATATTATATTTCTTAACCCCTATCTTGCCCCCCACAACGTCGCCGCAAGCTACTTAAAATAATTAACCCCTAATCTTCCGACCGCAAATCGCCGCCACCTACGTTATCCCTATGTACCCCTAATCTGCTACCCCTAACATCGCCGACCCCTATATTATATTTATTAACCCCTAATCTGCCCCCCTCAACGTCGCCGACACCTGCCTACACTTATTAACCCCTAATCTGCCGAGCGGACCTGAGCGCTACTATAATAAAGTTATTAACCCCTAACCCGCCTCACTAACCCTATCATAAATAGTATTAACCCCTAATCTGCCCTCCCTAACATCGCCGACACCTAACTTCAATTATTAACCCCTAATCTGCCGACCGGAGCTCACCGCTATTCTAATAAATGTATTAACCCCTAAAGCTAAGTCTAACCCTAACACTAACACCCCCCTAAGTTAAATATAATTTAAATCTAACGAAATAAATTAACTCTTATTAAATAAATTATTCCTATTTAAAGCTAAATACTTACCTGTAAAATAAATCCTAATATAGCTACAATATAAATTATAATTATATTATAGCTATTTTAGGATTAATATTTATTTTACAGGCAACTTTGTAATTATTTTAACCAGGTACAATAGCTATTAAATAGTTAAGAACTATTTAATAGTTACCTAGTTAAAATAATAACAAATTTACCTGTAAAATAAATCCTAACCTAAGTTATAATTAAAACTAACACTACCCTATCAATAAAATAATTAAATAAACTACCTACAATTACCTACAATTAACCTAACACTACACTATCAATAAATTAATTAAACACAATTCCTACAAATAAATACAATTAAATAAACTAGCTAAAGTACAAAAAATAAAAAAGAACTAAGTTACAGAAAATAAAAAAATATTTACAAACATAAGAAAAATATTACAACAATTTTAAACTAATTACACCTACTCTAAGCCCCCTAATAAAATAACAAAGCCCCCCAAAATAAAAAATTCCCTACCCTATTCTAAATTAAAAAAGTTACAAGCTCTTTTACCTTACCAGCCCTGAACAGGGCCCTTTGCGGGGCATGCCCCAAGAATTTCAGCTCTTTTGCCTGTAAAAAAAAACATACAATACCCCCCCCCCCAACATTACAACCCACCACCCACATACCCCTAATCTAACCCAAACCCCCTTAAAGAAACCTAACACTAAGCCCCTGAAGATCTTCCTACCTTGTCTTCACCATACCAGGTTCACCGATCCGTCCTGGCTCCAACATCTTCATCCAACCCAAGCGGGGGTTGGCGATCCATAATCCGGTCCAGAAGAGGCTCCAAAGTCTTCCTCCTATCCGGCAAGAAGAGGACATCCGGACCGGCAAACATCTTCTCCAAGCGGCATCTTCGATCTTCTTCCATCCGGAGCGAAGCGGCAGGATCCTGAAGACATCCAGCGCGGAACATCCATCCGGACCGATGACTGAACGACGAATGACTGTTCCTTTAAGGGACGTCATCCAAGATGGCGTCCCTCGAATTCCGATTGGCTGATAGGATTCTATCAGCCAATCGGAATTAAGGTAGGAATTTTCTGATTGGCTGATGGAATCAGCCAATCAGAATCAAGTTCAATCCGATTGGCTGATCCAATCAGCCAATCAGATTGAGCTCGCATTCTATTGGCTGTTCCGATCAGCCAATAGAATGCGAGCTCAATCTGATTGGCTGATTGGATCGGCCAATCGGATTGAACTAGATTCTGATTGGCTGATTCCATCAGCCAATCAGAAAATTCCTACCTTAATTCCGATTGGCTGATAGAATCCTATCAGCCAATCAGAATTCGAGGGACGCCATCTTGGATGACGTCCCTTAAAGGAACAGTCATTCGTCGTTCAGTCGTCGGTCCGGATGGATGTTCCGCGCTGGATGTCTTCAGGATCCTGCCGCTTCGCTCCGGATGGAAGAAGATCGAAGATGCCGCTTGGAGAAGATGTTTGCCGGTCCGGATGTCCTCTTCTTGCCGGATAGGAGGAAGACTTTGGAGCCTCTTCTGGACCGGATTATGGATCGCCAACCCCCGCTTGGGTTGGATGAAGATGTTGGAGCCAGGACGGATCGGTGAACCTGGTATGGTGAAGACAAGGTAGGAAGATCTTCAGGGGCTTAGTGTTAGGTTTCTTTAAGGGGGTTTGGGTTAGATTAGGGGTATGTGGGTGGTGGGTTGTAATGTTGGGGGGGGGGTATTGTATGTTTTTTTTAACAGGCAAAAGAGCTGAAATTCTTGGGGCATGCCCCGCAAAGGGCCCTGTTCAGGGCTGGTAAGGTAAAAGAGCTTGTAACTTTTTTAATTTAGAATAGGGTAGGGAATTTTTTATTTTGGGGGGCTTTGTTATTTTATTAGGGGGCTTAGAGTAGGTGTAATTAGTTTAAAATTGTTGTAATATTTTTCTTATGTTTGTAAATATTTTTTTATTTTCTGTAACTTAGTTCTTTTTTATTTTTTGTACTTTAGATAGTTTATTTAATTGTATTTATTTGTAGGAATTGTGTTTAATTAATTTATTGATAGTGTAGTGTTAGGTTAATTGTAGGTAATTGTAGGTAGTTTATTTAATTATTTTATTGATAGGGTAGTGTTAGGTTTAATTATAACTTAGGTTAGGATTTATTTTACAGGTAAATTTGTTATTATTTTAACTAGGTAACTATTAAATAGTTCTTAACTATTTAATAGCTATTGTACCTGGTTAAAATAATTACAAAGTTGCCTGTAAAATAAATATTAATCCTAAAATAGCTATAATATAATTATAATTTATATTGTAGCTATATTAGGATTTATTTTACAGGTAAGTATTTAGCTTTAAATAGGAATAATTTATTTAATAAGAGTTAATTTATTTCGTTAGATTTAAATTATATTTAACTTAGGGGGGTGTTAGTGTTAGGGTTAGACTTAGCTTTAGGGGTTAATACATTTATTAGAATAGCGGTGAGCTCCGGTCGGCAGATTAGGGGTTAATAATTGAAGTTAGGTGTCGGCGATGTTAGGGAGGGCAGATTAGGGGTTAATACTATTTATGATAGGGTTAGTGAGGCGGATTAGGGGTTAATACATTTATTATAGTAGCGCTCAGGTCCGCTCGGCAGATTAGGGGTTAATAAGTGTAGGCAGGTGTCGGCGACGTTGTGGGGGGCAGGTTAGGGGTTAATAAATATAATATAGGGGTCGGCGGTGTTAGGGGTAGCAGATTAGGGGTACATAGGGATAACGTAGGTGGCGGCGGTTTACGGAGCGGCAGATTAGGGGTTTAAAAAAATATGCAGGGGTCAGCGATAGCGGGGGCGGCAGATTAGGGGTTAATAAGTGTAAGGTTAGGGGTGTTTAGACTCGGGGTACATGTTAGAGTGTTAGGTGCAGACGTAGGAAGTGTTTCCCCATAGGAAACAATGGGGCTGCGTTAGGAGCTGAACGCTGCTTTTTTGCAGGTGTTAGTTTTTTTTTCAGCTCAAACAGCCCCATTGTTTCCTATGGGGGAATCGTGCACGAGCACGTTTTTGAGGCCGGCCGCGTCCGTAAGCAACTCTGGTATCGAGAGTTGCATTTGCGGTAAAAATGCTCTACGCTCCTTTTTTGGAGCCTAACGCAGCATTTGATTAAACTCTCGATACCAGAGTTAAATTTATGGTGCGGCCAGAAAAAAGCCCGCGGAGCGTTAGCAGCCCTTTTACCGCCGAACTCCAAATCTAGGCCTATATCAGGTGTGCATAATTATTAGGCAACTTCCTTTCCTTTGGCAAAATGGGTCAAAAGAAGGACTTGACAGGCTCAGAAAAGTCAAAAATAGTGAGATATCTTGCAGAGGGATGCAGCACTCTTAAAATTGCAAAGCTTCTGAAGCGTGATCATCGAACAATCAAGCGTTTCATTCAAAATAGTTAACAGGGTCGCAAGAAGCGTGTGGAAAAACCAAGGCGCAAAATAACTGCCCATGAACTGAGAAAAGTCAAGCGTGCAGCTGCCAAGATGCCACTTGCCACCAGTTTGGCCATATTTCAGAGCTGCAACATCACTGGAGTGCCCAAAAGCACAAGGTGTGCAATACTCGGAGACATGGCCAAGGTAAGAAAGGCTGAAAGACGACCACCACTGAACAAGACACACAAGCTGAAACGTCAAGACTGGGCCAAGAAATATCTCAAGACTGATTTTTCTAAGGTTTTATGGACTGATGAAATGAGAGTGAGTCTTGATGGGCCAGATGGATGGGCCCGTGGCTGGATTGGTAAAGGGCAGAGAGCTCCAGTCCGACTCAGACGCCAGTAAGGTGGAGGTGGAGTACTGGTTTGGGCTGCTATCATTAAAGATGAGCTTGTGGGGCCTTTTCGGGTTGAGGATGGAGTCAAGCTCAACTCCCAGTCCTACTGCCAGTTTCTGGAAGACACCTTCTACAAGCAGTGGTACAGGAAGAAGTCTGCATCCTTCAAGAAAAACATGATTTTCATGCAGGACAATGCTCCATCACACGCGTCCAAGTACTCCACAGCGTGGCTGGCAAGAAAGGGTATAAAAGAAGAAAATCTAATGACATGGCCTCCTTGTTCACCTGATCTGAACCCCATTGAGAACCTGTGGTCCATCATCAAATGTGAGATTTACAAGGATGGAAAACAGTACACCTCTCTGAACAGTGTCTGGGAGGCTGTGGTTGCTGCTGCACGCAATGTTGATGGTGAACAGATCAAAACACTGACAGAATCCATGGATGGCAGGCTTTTGAGTGTCCTTGCAAAGAAAGGTGGCTATATTGGTCACTGATTTGTTTTTGTTTTGTTTTTTAATGTCAGACATGTTTATTTGTGAATGTTGAGATGTTATATTGGTTTCACTGGTAAAAATAAATAATTGAAATGGGTATATATTTGTTTTTTGTTAACCTGCACACACAGATAACCCCCTAAAATAGCTATAACTAAAAACAAACTAAAAACTACTTCCAAAACTATTCAGCTTTGATATTAATGAGTTTTTTGGGTTCATTGAGAACATGGTTGTTGTTCAATAATAAAATGAATCCTCGAAAATACAACTTGCCTAATAATTCTGCACTCCCTGTACACACACATACATACACACACATAAATACATACACACATACATTGACACACATACATAGGTAGACACAGACATACATACACACACACATACATTCGTTTAACTGAGGATGGAGAGGGAAAGGAAGTGGGTTATAATTCTTAAATTCAAGGACTAAATCACTTTATATAATACTTATAGTCCCAGAATCCCAGAACCGTATGCAATAATATACATAGAAATGTACAAATATGTGTGCAGAGAGATTTGCAACACAAAGAAAGAAAGACTGCAGGTTGCTGGATTATATAATGACTCGACCCACTGTAGATAAAGGTCAGACAAATAAAGGATAAGTAAATATATGGATCAAGATCATCCAAACATGCTCATTTATACTAAATAACTTTATTGGTGAAAAATATTTAAAAGTCCGACTGGACTCAAACACATGCACACACACACATACAATTAAAACTAGCTGGAACTCAGGTAATATAATTGGTATATCAAATAGCACTCTAAAGCTCAAATTTTATTAACTAACAAGGGATCTTGACTGTTATAGTATTTTAATATTGATCCCTGGTAGTATATGATAGGCTATAGACAGCAAGAAAAAATGACTGCTGAATTAGTTAGTCCTCCATAAAGGCAAGTCTGCACAAAGTAAGATAGGCAAAACACTATATAATTTGATGTGCTGGGTATTAGTGCATTAATTAGCTGTCCCTGCACGTCCTTAAATATCTAAGTGTTTTATTCCCAAACTAAGTGAGGGTTGCACTATAATTATTATTCCCAGTATTGTTGCTGGTAATAGTTAAGTTGTCAGTATATAGGGCCCATAGATATTAGGTATAAGCCTTGGATTCAAAGATAAAATATGGTGAGTGCCTCTTATTAGATCACCAGTATAGCAGTTGCTGTGTGTAACCTGCTGCTCGGGGTGAATATATTGAAATAGAATAGCATAAATGGATATTATTTGCTACAAACTGACAAGCGTTGCCGCAAATGTATCCAGTGTATCAAAGGGTCACTGAAAAAATTATAGGGCATGAAATATACCGAATTCCCCAGTATCCAGACAAAACGATCACTATTGATCATATGATTTTAGCAAGTGCAATATTGGTTTACATAACGTTAGAGTCAGAGATATAACTATATGGTAAGGTGTCTGAATTCGTTAGCACAATATTTATCTATCCACCAGTTTATATCTGAATCACGAATGTAATTTTTTAGCACATCGCATAGTAGTGCTTTGTCAGCTAGTCTGAATACTGTGCAGTTAAACCGCTTTGATAACGTAAGCTTATGAGTTTTGAAATCTGACCCCTACTATTCGCAGGAGAAATACCACAGAAATGCTTAGAAATATCCCATTACAAACAACTAACAAAGTTTAGTAGTAAATAAGGACTAAGCTACCAAAAGGTCTCTTCTATAGCGGAGACCTGATTACTTTTAACTGTCTATAGATATTCTGCATATATTGAGAGTGCTAAGGCTGAGTCAGCAAATTAAAAAATAGAGGTTCAATAACCCTGTGTTCGTGCCCCTGACGCGAGGAAGCGTAATGTGAAACGCGCGTCAGGGGCACGAACACGGGGTTATTGAACCTCTATTTTTTAATTTGCTGACTCAGCCTTAGCACTCTCAATATATGCAGAATATCTATAGACAGTTAAAAGTAATCAGGTCTCCGCTATAGAAGAGACCTTTTGGTAGCTTAGTCCTTATTTACTACTAAACTTTGTTAGTTGTTTGTAATGGGATATTTCTAAGCATTTATGTGGTATTTCTCCTGCGAATAGTAGGGGTCAGATTTCAAAACTCATAAGCTTACGTTATCAAAGCGGTTTAACTGCACAGTATTCAGACTAGCTGACAAAGCACTACTATACAATGTGCTAAAAAATTACATTCGTGATTCAGATATAAACTGGTGGATAGATAAATATTGTGCTAACGAATTCAGACACCTTACCATATAGTTATATCTCTGACTCTAACGTTATGTAAACCAATATTGCACTTGCTAAAATCATATGATCAATAGTGATCGTTTTGTCTGGATACTGGGGAATTCGGTATATTTCTTGCCCTATAATTTTTTCAGTGACCCTTTGATACACTGGATACATTTGCGGCAACGCTTGTCAGTTTGTAGCAAATAATATCCATTTATGCTATTCTATTTCAATATATTCACCCCGAGCAGCAGGTTACACACAGCAACTGCTATACCGGTGATCTAATAAGAGGCACTCACCATATTTTATCTTTGAATCCAAGGCTTATACCTAATATCTATGGGCCCTATATACTGACAACTTAACTATTACCAGCAACAATACTGGGAATAATAATTATAGTGCAACCCTCACTTAGTTTGGGAATAAAACACTTAGGCCTAGATTTAGAGTTCGGCGGTAGCCGTCAAAACCAGCGTTAGAGGCTCCTAACGCTGGTTTTGGGCGCCCACTGGTATTTGGAGTCAGTGATTAAAGGGTCTAACGCTCACTTTTCAGCCGCGACTTTTCCATACCGCAGATCCCCCTACGCCATTTGCGTAGCCTATCTTTTCAATGGGATCTTTCTAACGCTGGTATTTAGAGTCGTTTCTGCAGTGAGCGTTAGAGCTCTAACGACAAGATTCCAGCCGCCTGAAAATAGCAGGAGTTAAGAGCTTTCTGGCTAACGCCGGTTTATAAAGCTCTTAACTACTGTACCCTAAAGTACACTAACACCCATAAACTACCTATGTACCCCTAAACCGAGCTCCCCCCACACCGCCGCCACTCGATTAAAATTTTTAACCCCTAATCTGCCGACCGCCACCTACGTTATACTTATGTACCCCTAATCTGCTGCCCCTAACCCCGCCGACCCCTGTATTATATTTATTCACCCCTAACCTGCCCCCCACAACGTCGCCGCCAGCTACTTACAATAATTAACCCCTAATCTTCCGACCGCAAATCGCCGCCACCTACGTTATCCCTATGTACCCCTAATCTGCTGCCCCTAACACCGCCGACCCCTATATTATATTTATTAACCCCTAATCTGCCCCCCTCAACGTCGCCGACACCTGCCTACACTTATTAACCCCTAATCTGCCGAGCGGACCTGAGCGCTACTATAATAAAGTTATTAACCCCTAATCCGCCTCACTAACCCGATCATAAATAGTATTAACCCCTAATCTGCCCTCCCTAACATCGCCGACACCTACCTTCAATTATTAACCCCTAAACTTCCGATCGGAGCTCACCGCTATTCTAATAAATGGATTAACCCCTAAAGCTAAGTCTAACCCTAACACTAACAACCCCCTAAGTTAAATATAATTTTTATCTAACGAAATTAATTAACTCTTATTAAATAAATTATTCCTATTTAAAGCTAAATACTTACCTGTAAAATAAATCCTAATATAGCTACAATATAAATTATAATTATATTATAGCTATTTTAGGATTAATATTTATTTTACAGGCAACTTTGTAATTATTTTAACCAGGTACAATAGCTATTAAATAGTTAAGAACTATTTAATAGTTACCTAGTTAAAATAATAACAAATTTACCTGTAAAATAAATCCTAACCTAAGTTATAATTAAACCTAACACTACCCTATCAATAAAATAATTAAATAAACTACCTACAATTACCTACAATTAACCTAACACTACACTATCAATAAATAAATTAAACACAATTGCTACAAATAAATACAATTAAATAAACTAGCTAAAGTACAAAAAATAAAAAAGAACTAAGTTACAGAAAATAAAAAAATATTTACAAACATAAGAAAAATATTACAACAATTTTAAACTAATTACACCTACTCTAAGCCCCCTAATAAAATAACAAAGCCCCCCAAAATAAAAAATTCCCTACCCTATTCTAAATTAAAAAAGTTACAAGCTCTTTTACCTTACCAGCCCTGAACAGGGCCCTTTGCGGGGCATGCCCCAAGAATTTCAGCTCTTTTGCCTGTAAAAGAATAAATACAATACCCCCCCCCCAACATTACAACCCACCACCCACATACCCCTAATCTAACCCAAACCCCCCTTAAATAAACCTAACACTAAGCCCCTGAAGATCTTCCTACCTTGTCTTCACCATCCAGGTATCACCGATCCGTCCTGGCTCCAAGATCTTCATCCAACCCAAGCGGGGGTTGGCGATCCATAATCCGGTCCAGAAGAGGCTCCAAAGTCTTCCTCCTATCCGGCAAGAAGAGGACATCCGGACCGGCAAACATCTTCTCCAAGCGGCATCTTCGATCTTCTTCCATCCGGTGCGGAGCGGGTCCATCTTGAAGCAGGCGACGCGGATCCATCCTCTTCTTCCGATGTCTCCCGACTAATGACGGTTCCTTTAAGGGACGTCATCCAAGATGGCGTCCCTCGAATTCCGATTGGCTGATAGGATTCTATCAGCCAATCGGAATTAAGGTAGGAATTTTCTGATTGGCTGATGGAATCAGCCAATCAGAATCAAGTTCAATCCGATTGGCTGATCCAATCAACCAATCAGATTGAGCTCGCATTCTATTGGCTGTTCCGATCAGCCAATAGAATGCGAGCTCAATCTGATTGGCTGATGGGATCGGCCAATCGGATTGAACTTGATTCTGATTGGCTGATTCCATCAGCCAATCAGAAAATTCCTACCTTAATTCCGATTGGCTGATAGAATCCTATCAGCCAATCGGAATTCGAGGGACGCCATCTTGGATGACGTCCCTTAAAGGAACCGTCATTAGTCGGGAGACATCGGAAGAAGAGGATGGATCCGCGTCGCCTGCTTCAAGATGGACCCGCTCCGCACCGGATGGAAGAAGATCGAAGATGCCGCTTGGAGAAGATGTTTGCCGGTCCGGATGTCCTCTTCTTGCCGGATAGGAGGAAGACTTTGGAGCCTCTTCTGGACCGGATTATGGATCGCCAACCCCCGCTTGGGTTGGATGAAGATCTTGGAGCCAGGACGGATCGGTGATACCTGGATGGTGAAGACAAGGTAGGAAGATCTTCAGGGGCTTAGTGTTAGGTTTATTTAAGGGGGGTTTGGGTTAGATTAGGGGTATGTGGGTGGTGGGTTGTAATGTTGGGGGGGGGGGTATTGTATTTATTCTTTTACAGGCAAATGAGCTGAAATTCTTGGGGCATGCCCCGCAAAGGGCCCTGTTCAGGGCTGGTAAGGTAAAAGAGCTTGTAACTTTTTTAATTTAGAATAGGGTAGGGAATTTTTTATTTTGGGGGGCTTTGTTATTTTATTAGGGGGCTTAGAGTAGGTGTAATTAGTTTAAAATTGTTGTAATATTTTTCTTATGTTTGTAAATATTTTTTTATTTTCTGTAACTTAGTTCTTTTTTATTTTTTGTACTTTAGCTAGTTTATTTAATTGTATTTATTTGTAGCAATTGTGTTTAATTTATTTATTGATAGTGTAGTGTTAGGTTAATTGTAGGTAATTGTAGGTAGTTTATTTAATTATTTTATTGATAGGGTAGTGTTAGGTTTAATTATAACTTAGGTTAGGATTTATTTTACAGGTAAATTTGTTATTATTTTAACTAGGTAACTATTAAATAGTTCTTAACTATTTAATAGCTATTGTACCTGGTTAAAATAATTACAAAGTTGCCTGTAAAATAAATATTAATCCTAAAATAGCTATAATATAATTATAATTTATATTGTAGCTATATTAGGATTTATTTTACAGGTAAGTATTTAGCTTTAAATAGGAATAAGTTATTTAATAAGAGTTAATTAATTTCGTTAGATGTAAATTATATTTAACTTAGGGGGGTGTTAGTGTTAGGGTTAGACTTAGCTTTAGGGGTTAATACATTTATTAGAATAGCGGTGAGCTCCGATCGGAAGTTTAGGGGTTAATAATTGAAGGTAGGTGTCGGCGATGTTAGGGAGGGCAGATTAGGGGTTAATACTATTTATGATAGGGTTAGTGAGGCGGATTAGGGGTTAATAACTTTATTATAGGAGCGCTCAGGTCCGCTCGGCAGATTAGGGGTTAATAAGTGTAGGTAGGTGTCGGCGACGTTGTGGGGGGCAGATTAGGGGTTAATAAATATAACATAGGGGTCGGCGATGTTAGGGCAGCAGATTAGGGGTACATAGGGATAACGTAGGTGGCGGCGTTTTACGGAGCGGCAGATTAGGGGTTAAAAAAAAATGCAGGGGTCAGCGATAGCGGGGGCGGCAGATTAGGGGTTAATAAGTGTAAGATTAGGGGTGTTTAGACTCGGGGTACATGTTAGGGTGTTAGGTGCAGACGTAGGAAGTGTTTCCCCATAGGAATCAATGGGGCTGCGTTAGGAGCTGAACGCTGCTTTTTTGCAGGTGTTAGGTTTTTTTTCAGCTCAAACAGTCCCATTGTTTCCTATGGGAGAATCGTGCACGAGCACGTTTTTGAGGCCGGCCGCGTCCGTAAGCAACTCTGGTATCGAGAGTTGCTTTTGCGGTAAAAATGCTCTACGCTCCTTTTTTGGAGCCTAACGCAGCATTTGTTTTAACTCTCGATACCAGAGTTAAATTTATGGTGCGGCCAGAAAAAAGCCCGCGGAGCGTTAACAGCCCTTTTACCGCCGAACTCCAAATCTAGGCCTTAGATATTTAAGGACGTGCAGGGACAGCTAATTAATGCACTAATACCCAGCACATCAAATTATATAGTGTTTTGCCTATCTTACTTTGTGCAGACTTGCCTTTATGGAGGACTAACTAATTCAGCAGTCATTTTTTCTTGCTGTCTATAGCCTATCATATACTACCAGGGATCAATATTAAAATACTATAACAGTCAAGATCCCTTGTCAGTTAATACAATTTGAGTTTTAGAGTGCTATTTGATATTCCAATTATATTACCTGAGTTCCAGCTAGTTTTAATTGTATGTGTGTGTGTGCATGTGTATGAGTCCAGTCGGACTTTTAAATATTTTTCACCAATAAAGTTATTTAGTATAAATGAGCATGTTTGGATGATCTTGATCCATATATTTACTTATCCTTTATTTGTCTGACCTTTATCTACAGTGGGTCGAGTCATTATATAATCCAGCAACCTGCAGTCTTTCTTTCTTTGTGTTGCAAATCTCTCTGCACACATATTTGTACATTTCTACACACACATACATATATAGACACACATACACATATACACACTCACACACATAAATACACACACACATACATACTTTTACACACACACAAATACATACACACACATAAATACATACACACACATACATACATACATACATAGACACACATACATACACACACATCCATAGATACACATACATAGACACATACACACATAAATACATACACACATAAATATATAGACACACACATACACACGCACACAAACATATAAATACACACATGCATATATACATAGACACACACACACACCTATATATATATAGACACACACATACACATGCACATACACACATAAATACACACACACACACATACATACATACATACATACATACATAGACACACATACATACACACAACCATACATAAACACACATACATACATTGACACACACATGCATACATACACACACATACATACATTGACACACACATACATACATACACACACATACATACATACATACACACACATAAATACATACACACACATACATGCACAAACATACAAACACACACATAAATGCACACACACACATACATACATACATACATACATACATTTAACTACATGCACACACATAAATACATACACACATATATATAGACATACACACACATATACACACTCACACACATAAATACACACACATACATACTTTTACACACACTCACATACATACACACACATAAATACATACACACATACATACATACATACATAGACACACACACACATACATACACACACATACATAGATACACATACACACATAAATATATACACACACATAAATATATAGACACACACATACACACGCACACACATATAAATACATACACGCATACATACATACATACACATAAATACATACATACATACACATAAATACACATACATACATACATACATACATAGATACAAATATAGACACACATGCATACACACAACCATACATAAACACACACACACATACATAGACACACACATATATACACACACACACACACATACATAGACACACACATAAATACATATACACATACATAGACACACACACATGCACATACACACATAAATACACACACACATACATACATACATACATGCATAGACACACATACATACACACAACCATACATAAACACACATAAATACATTGACACACACATACATACATACACACACACATATACATACATTGACACACACATACATACATACATACACACACATACATACATACATACATACATACATACATACATACATACACACACATAAATACATACACACACATACATGCACACACATTAATGCACACACACATACATACATATAACTACATACACACACATAAATACATACACACATACATATATAGACATACACACACATATACACACTCACACACATAAATACACACACACATACATACATTGACACACACATGCATACATACACACACATACATACATTGACACACACATACATACATACATACACACACATACATACATACATACACACACATAAATACATACACACACATACATGCACAAACATACAAACACACACATAAATGCACACACACATACATACATACATACATTTAACTACATGCACACACATAAATACATACACACATATATATATAGACATACACACACATATACACACTCACACACATAAATACACACACATACATACTTTTACACACACTCACATACATACACACACATAAATACATACACACATACATACATACATAGACACACACACACATACATACACACACATACATAGATACACATACACACATAAATATATACACACACATAAATATATAGACACACACATACACACGCACACACATATAAATACATACACGCATACATACATACATACATACACATAAATACATACATACATACACATAAATACACATACATACATACATACATAGATACA